>NC_133318.1:9570079-9571163 GCF_012295235.1 Primulina huaijiensis | reverse complement strand
TACCAATGAAACATGGTACTCACATCGCAGATACTAGTCTCAAGCTCGAGCGGCCTATATCCTTCTTAGCGGCGGCTGAATCGACTAGGAACCGTTTAGAATATACAGTATTCCAAATATGAGTTTCATGATACTCATCATATGAGCATCTCATATTCTTTCTACTATTTGTATATTCAAGGGCTTTATCTATGCAACTAGCATGGGTATATAGATAAAGATGTGCCAAAACAATAATTTCAAATATTATTAAAATAAAGATTGCTTATACATAGAGTTTCATTGTGAACACTCGGCCAACACTTGGCTCGACGTGCACCTACTCTAACAATCTCCCACTTGCACTAGAGCCAACTACCCATATACTTCAAACCAATTGATTCGCGATGCATCTCGAATAATGGTTCAGGTAAAGGCTTAGCTAGTGGATCAGCAACATTATCTGCGGAGCCGACTTAGTCGATACACACTTCTCTTTCCACAATCTCTCCGAGGATGTGGTACTTTCTCAATACTTGTTTGGATTTCTGATGAGACCTTGGCTCCTTTGCCTGAGCTATGGCTCCCGTGTTTCACAAAACACCGGGATAGGAGCAACTCCATTAGGAATGACGTCCAACGCTTGAACGAAATTCCTTATCCAAACAGCCTCCTTTGCTGCATCCGATGCAGCAATGTATTCGGCCTCAGTGGTGGAATCCGCAGTACTGTCTCGCTTGGAACTCTTCCAAGAGACAGCAACACCAATGAGCATGAATACGAACCTAGAGGTTGACTTTGAGTCATCGATATCACTTTGGAAGCTAGAGTCGGTATAGCCTTCCAATTTCAGTTCTCCACCCCATAGACCAATAACAACTTACCGGTCCTTCTCAATTACTTGAGGATGTCTTTCACAGTTTTCAAGTGTGGAAGACCAGGGTTCGATTGATATCTATACACTACACTTAGTGCTAAAACCACGTCAGGACGTGTAGATATCATCCCATACATGATGCTACCAATCGCAGATGCATAAGGAATGCTCGTCATCGCCGCAATCTCTGCATCAGTCTTGGGAGACATAGACATGGATAGGGACACG
>NC_133318.1:9488149-9569979 GCF_012295235.1 Primulina huaijiensis | reverse complement strand
ATATTCTCCACCATTGTCACTACGTAGTACTTGGATTTTTGCATTTTATTGTGTTTCAACTATTTTCTGAAACTTTTGGAATATTGAGTTGACCTCACTTTTATATTNGGTCAAAATATTAGAGCATGGTAAAACTGTCACTCCTTTGTTAACTTTATTTGTTGCTTAATTTGATCCCAATTGTGAGAGGATTTTTATCTCAAGCTTGTCAACAATATTGTTGATATTATAATCAACTTTCTACAGGTCCAAGAATCATCTTAATCCTATTTTCAACGCCAAGTTTATTCTTGTTTTTTCGAACCTGTAAAAAATAGTAAAAACTTGTAATTACACAACAACTTATATTTTATACAATTTATTATAAAACATATAATATTTAAACATTTAATAAAACAAAAACTATATATTTATATTATAAAATATTTAAATAATGTACAATTTTTATGTTTATCAAATACTAAAAATACTATATAATATCGGCTCGTCTCAACATGCCACAATATAAAACAAGCCCACACGTAATCCAGATCAAATACATACAAAAAAACTGATATACTCGGGACATGCCTCAGTATATAGATACATATACATATACTGGGAAATACCACTAAATCTCAGCTCAAACTATGACTTCCTCTAGAATACCCTCTCCGGTCTCCTGATATCCTGGAGTACCTGTCATTGTCCTCATACAAAGACAACAACAGCTCCATCTGGGGTGAGCAAATCTCAGTCTGAAACAATCACAATATATACCACAAGTATCTAAACAATGATCTATGATATGCAATGCATGTATGTCATGGAGGTATCAGGTCAAATGCCCATCCACTGAGAACATGTCAGAATCAATCGAATCGCTGTCAAATCAATGCCCGAGCTGGCACATCGACCTCAATCAGGGATACTCATATGATAACGTCGACAAAGCGTCATCAAATCTCAAATCTCAATCAATCATCGGGGGCCACAAATGACTATGCTTTACGGGTCATGTAATACCAAACATAGCATCGTGTTCACAAACTCCAAAATCAAATCAAATCATATCAGGTTATTCAAGGATCATAGCTCAACGTGCATGTCATGTATGCCACATAAACTCAACAAATAAGGCATATAGATATGTATTCTCAATCCTATCAAACAAACAGATATCATCTAATACAGATACATGTCGTATGTTATCCGGTCGCAACATACCTCAATTTTTCGTTTCCATTGATGTAGCTTGAAGATTTCAGTATAGAAACTTTATCTACATCAATAACATATTCATTTCAATCAATAACATCATTCAAAATCAACAATATAAGTTTCAAATATCTTTTGAAACTTTGAAATTTCATATCAAATTGAAATCATAACATAATTCGATTCCGACTTCAAAACTTAGTTTCTTGTCGGTTATTCTACCGCATATATAATAAGAATTAATAACAACTGAAAAATAATTATTCAATCTCAATCCAACGATTAAAATTCCTTAAGGCAGTGTTTAATTCATGAGATTAGGTGGGTTTATAGTTTTTTAACTCAACTAATCCCATGTTTGGTCCGTTTTCTATTTAACCTAGTCAATCCCTCCTTTGAATGAATAGGTTATATTAACTGGGATAAAATAATCACTCATCATCCCCTAGGATTATTTATCCAACTCTTAATCCTTCCTATTTTTCCAATTTTACACTTCTCCTATATCCAAACTCACCACCACTTCCCGCCACGACCGCCCATCTCTTGAACACTAAAAAAATATACATTCTCTCTTATTCACTTAATCAAATTTACAAGGCATATATAGAGCCTTTACAAATCAATCCCATAATTACAATAGGTATCAAATCACTCAATTATCGCTACAAATCAATCACCTATAATTAAACATAATATCCTATCTAATTATACCAAGTATATCATATCTAATTATAATATGTATATCTCATAAAATATTTATTTATTTAACACCATCGACCACCGACCGCCGTCGCCGCAGCCGCCGACACCGCCGGCCAATCGGCGCTACCTGCCCCACCACTGCCGACTGTCGGCCGATCGTCATTGGCAGCTGCCGAGAACCAGCCGACGCTGACCGATCCCTTCCGGCCGGACGGCTGGCAGCCGTCGCCGCCGCCGGCCGCACCGACGTTGCCGGACCATCACCGCCACCTCCGCTACCAAATCAGCCGCCGGATCATCAAAAAATCTTACACTTAAAAATCTTACCAAACATAATATTATTTTACACCATATATTACATTTCTACGACAATCATTTTCTTTATCATTTACATACTAATCATTAGTTTATTTTATACTCCAACTATAATTATAATAAATTGAGAATAATTCAAAATAACATCACTATAATCATCTATTATTCGTTGAAATCATACAATATTCAACAATATTCAATTTCTGTATGTTTTAACAATTTATCGGATTTATTCCAAAATCGACGAATTTCAAACATCACCAAAAATATAAAATTTATGCCTCAAATCGAAGACCTCGTGTCAAAGATCCCAGAACTGAAGTTGGTTCGTCGATTGGATAAAACGATAAGTCGCTACACCAAAAAGAAAAATCGAAAACCTTTATTTCTCTCATCACCTTTCTTCTGTAACTTTCTGAACTTTCAACGTAACTTTCAAATTTATCTTTTTTGTTTAATATTATATTATATTATAATTAATATATATTAAAATAATATAATATGTAATATTTATCATTTTAACACCGGTATATCCCTTTGAACCAGTCAAACGATCAAATTTTCAAAAATTCAAAACATAAAAGTTTTAGAACTACGTATTAGCTTTCCAATGAAATTGGTCTTATTTCATTTGGACTAATACTCAGACAATTATGTTAAAAACCATAACATGTGTCACTAATTACCGTTTTGCCCTGAAAATTAATTCATTATTTTTCAAATTATTTACAAAAATACCATCAAAATATATTGAATATTTTTCAACTTATTTACAAAAATACCATCAAAAATAATTTAAAAGTTGTTGGACTACTATTTATTCTCGGGGTCTCACAATCTTATATGATAGATTAAAGAAAAATCATTTACCTTGGTTTAATAGACATACTAAAGCAATAAAAAATATTAAAGAGGGAGTCAAAAATCTCCCTTGTCTTATGCTAGAAAATCTCCAATGGGATAAAATTGTTGAAACAGATGCTTCTGATATAGGTTTTGGAGGAATTTTGAAACAAATAGATCCCAAAACAAAACATGAATATCTTAATAGATTTTATTCCGGGAAATGGAATAATGTCGAGAAAAATTATTCTACAGTAGCAAAAGAAATTTTAGCTATTATAAGATGTATTTTAAAATTTCAAGATAATTTATATAATCAAAAGTTTATTATAAAAACTTATTGCAAATCTACAAAATTTATGGTTTTGAAAGATTTTAAACATGATGTTTCCAAACAAATGTTTGCAAGGTGGCAAGCTCATTTACCTCTTTTTGATTTTGAAATCATATACAAGAAACGTGAAAATAATCACTTACTTGATTTCTTAACATGAGAATATTTATCTTAATGTTCTTATTTACAGATATGCATTCTAGAGGAAAAGGAGATTCAGAGGCTCATAGCCCAAAACATTTCTAGTTCATCAGCCAATAATACTGAGCAAAATGATTCATTATATAATGAATTTCAAGAATTTCTGAAATAGAAATAGAAAAATAATACAAATTCTCAGTCTCGAGCATCATATGCTAACATCCTTAAAGATGATGAAGGTGATTCAGCTCTTTACATAGAAACAAAATATAAATTTCGCGATTTAATTCTTCTTATAGAAGAAAAAGATATCCAATGGGAAAAAACTCCATGGACTATCATAGAAAGATATTTAACTAATACATCATATGTATATGGTTCATATAAAGAAAGAGGATTTTATGAAAATCTTCTTTTATCTACAAAAAGTGTTGAAATAACTCATTTTTTTAGTAATACTCAACAGAAAGGAAGTTATAACTTCTCCAAGTTCATCATTAAAAAGATTATTTTTATTGAAGAATGAGGTATATCTCCATTAGTTGAAAAAGAATTTTATTCCCAATTCATCAAATGAATTTTAAATTTAACTTTTGGGATTATGTTGAGAGTGTTTTAATAAAACTCTATTTTATTAAAATGATAAAAGAAAGCATACATAGTTTTTAAAAATATGTGAAAATGTTTTCCATTATCCAATTCCTAATTGGTTTTTAATATGGTGGAAAATATTTGGTCCATCAGCACAAATTTTACCAGAGGTTTTATAAAACCAATGAATACTTGGTTAAATGTTTCTCCAAGTATTAAAAAATCATTTTCTGAACTTTGGATTGATGGAAAGACATTATGTCTGTTCTTTATGGAATTTCGAATTATATGGATATGGAGATGGCAACCAGAATTTGGTTATACTGATGAAGACATTCCTTGCATATGAGAGAGTCAGTTCCACAAAATTTTGGGACAAATTATTACGAGATGATCCTGAAACAGGAAAACCATATGGTTTTGAAACTCTTCAAAAGATGTAAGAACAAATTTCTTTATATCAGAAAGCTTTTCATAAACAACATGAAAAGGAACAAGATTCAATGAGTCCATTTAAGATTCTTACTCAGAAATATTCTGATATCTACTACAAAGAGAAGATGATAAAAGTCTATATTGATGAAATGAAGAAAGATCTTTATAAGAATATTCGATGTTCAGACTCTAAATCGGATAAATCCATGACATCAGAATCCAGTGAAAATCAATTTATTCATCTCATGCAAATGCAAGATGTTCAAGACCCAAAGGAAGATATTCCAAATCTTTCCCATATTAGTGATATCTTTGAAAATTTAAAAAATTCAATCAAAGATAATATTAAAGATGATTAAAATATGGAATAGGATATTTCATAAAATATTCTTCAAAACAAGTTGGTGGAATAGCACGTTGCAAGTTGGTGGAATAACACTGTACACTTTTTGACTTTAGTAACCAATGTTACTATTTGCTTTTAAAAATCATTTTACTGTTTTTATTTTTGGTTGGAATCCAGGGTTTGATGTCCGGCTCTTTCATCAATTTATAGGTTGTATTGTGTTCTTAGGAGGACACGGTCGAGTTTGCTCCCCTTTATTCTCTCTTTGTAAACAACCCTTCTTAATAAAAGCTTCTACTTATTGAATACAAGCTTCTCTTATTGATTACATCTTTGTAAGTTTTCTTTCTTATTTATTTTATTTACTGTTCATAATATTTATATTTCATAGATTAGCTTGAATGACATGCTAAATTATTCGTGCTAAATCATTACCTTACTATGACATGATCTATGTAAGGTCCAAAATTAAAACGACGTAATCCAACTGCATGCAAATATAGGAAACATGAAAAATGGCTAAATAATTAATTTTAATTGCTTAATTGATTAGGTGACATGTATGATTATATGTTAAATAGGATTTTATTATCGTTATGCATAAAACTGTATTTTATTATCGTTATGCATAAAACTGTATGATTATATGTTTTTATTCCCGTCATCATCGTTCTTCGCAATCGTCAAATTCGTGCGTTTAAAACACAAAGGCACGCCATACTTCTTCGTTTTCTCATCTTTCACACCATAGTAATTATTTAAAATAGTTTTGCATGAAAAACAAGAAGAACTTGGTTAGATTTTTGTTTTTCAAGCATAGGTGATGTTAAAGCATGGTTATGATCCATAAAACTTGTTTATTAATTGGTTAAGGGGCTACCATGACTAGGAATGGCAAGGGCACGATTTTTACATGACACAAGAGTCCTAGGATGCTTCGCACCATGCTGCACAAGAAGGGGAAACAAGCTGGAACCGCAATCAGGTACAAGGCGATCATAGGGTTCGGTTTTCATGTCTTGGTGGCTTGGCTTTGTTCGGTCGGGACCAGGGGTTAGCCAGGGCTTGTGCAGGGTCAAGGGTAGAGTCCTGGCCATGCTAGGTGTAATGCCCGAGATTTGATTTTGTTAATTTGAGAATAATGATTCTGAATTGTTGCGATTATAGACGGACCACTCCGAGATATGATTTGAGTTGGCATGTATATTGTGTTGTGCGAGAACAGAAGGTCTCGCGCATATGCGCGAAACGAGCCGTGCATCTGCGCGAGCATGGCAGAAGACCTCGCGCATATGCTCGAGAAGAGGGCGCGCATATGCGTGAGTAAGGGAAGAGAAGAGGTGCCGAGACAGTAAGTCTCGCGCATATCCACGAGGAGAGGGCGAGCATATGCGCGAGAAGATGAGAAGCCAAGGCACCGAGACAGAGTGTCTCGTGCATATGTGCCAAGAGAGGTCGCGCATATGCGCGAGACTTGCAGCATAAACATAAAGCCACTTTGTCCTAGCCATGCATGATATATATCTTAAGTTTTCCTTTTCCTCAAACCTTCAAAGAAAACCGAGAAACGTCAAGGGAATTGGCAAGTTTCTTTTGAGTTTAAAATAGTGATTTGACAAGATCCATTTATCAGAATTTGAATCCGAACACAGTTCTGAGATCATCTCGCCAACGGCTACACAAGGACTTAAGTTTTCTTATGTTTTGATACGATTTGAAAATATGATAGTGAAGGTGAAACAACCCCCTTTCGTGACATTTAAATTTAAAAGGAAAAACATACGCGGAAGCATTTACATTTGAAAGGGAAAGACAATATACCATGTACCTCATAAACATGTCCAAAACTAATATACATAACGATTCACAATCATATCCTTCAACAAATAGCCAAAAGCCAACATAAATTTTTCCCCATCATTCATTTAGCAAAATACATGATACTTTAAAACTTCACATGTTCACTAAACCCAAAACAAAAGTGACATGACCAAATAAAATCTTTCCCATTGCCTTTTATATGACTTCTCCAGCCTCAGACAATCCGCTTCAATCTTTTTTATCACCTGCATCACATGATATTAACTGGACTGAGATAAAACTCAATAAGCAGAAAGCTGTACATAACAAATACATATACATAGGATTGGCTTGAAACATGGCTATAACAATTGCAATGAACAATGAATCAATGGCAATGGACAATAAATCAATAGCAATAAACAATGAATAATACCATCTTCAATGAACAATAGATAACAAAGCAATATAGATGGTATTTCATGGCATGAATTAAAGGAAAGGAAATGATAGTTCTGTGACCTGTGACCTGTGACCTGTCGATAGTATCTCTTTGATATATAAATATATCAAAACTGTGAGAGATAGTTATAATCATGAAATTGGCAAATGACATGCATGAATTACTATCATTCCTTGGCTTTAATCATAGGAAATTTCATTGAGGCCTTTAAACAAACACTTGGTAGGCACAATGGTGTATTAGCTCCTTGATCAATGAATTCAATGGAAATTCTTGAACAATGAACATATAACAATATATAGATCAACTATATACCAATGAAAGGAGCAAATTAGCAATAACATGGCTTGATACATATAAAATCATGTGAGCACTTGAAAGGAACCTTCTACTTGCAACCCAACAAGTAAATGATGGCTAAAGTGATATTGAATGAATCCTTTAACAATAAACATAATAATAACCATAAATCCAAGAATTCAAGAATTCAACTTAACCCTTTATCACTTCAAACCCTTCCAATTCCAAGAATATAAAAGTTCTTACCTTGAATCTTGGAGAATTAGGTAGAAATCACTAAGAAATCAACTAAAATCCTAGCACTAGGAGTAGAGAAATGAAGGAAAGAAAACTTTGAGAGAAAAGGGTTGGGAACGGTCAAAGGAAAAGAGAGAAATGAGAAGTGTGAGGAAGTATCTAGAAATGGGTATAAAAGACTTCCAATCCATAAAAAACGTGTTTTATTTTTTTTTATACAGGCTGCCGGGCGCATATGCGCCACTTTCCGGGCGCATATGCATGGCCCCTTCTGCCCAAACATTATTCATCACCCAGCGCATATGCACGAGTTTTGGCGCATATGCGCGCCACATTCTGCAGAAAAACTCATTTTTGGCTTCCAAATTTGCGAAAGTGGTCAACCTGAAAGTTGTAGCCCTATGTGTTTTTTTGCATCTCCAATTGGCCTCATGTCATTTAAAGGTCTGAGTAAAATGTTATACTCATTCTCCCAACATGTGTCAGTGCAGGAACAACGAAACACACGACACACTTCGGGCCACTTTTGGCTCGTCTTTCCTAATGATTTAAACAAAACTCAAAACATGAAAGTTATAGCCTTATATCTTATCGTTCTAATAGAAGTGGCCTCACATCAATTGGATCAATATACAAAACATTATGCTAAAAACAACAACTACTGCCAAATTGTTCATACCGTTTCTGCACTTCCATTTCCTATTTGGCTCAAAATCAACTTTCTATTCTATCCATTCATTTCCATAATCATCACCAACTATGAACATAATACCAAAACAATAACCATAAACAATGACCATATATTAACCATTCCAATAAACATAACCATTACACATAATCTCAACCATCAAACTATACGAAATATCCATTACCATAATAAACCATAAATATCCAATAACCATATTTCCTAAACACCCAACCAAAAATATTATCATAAACAATAAAATGCTAAAAGGTTGAGATATTACAATCTCCCCTCTTTATAAAAATTTCGTCCCCGAAATTTGCTTACCGTCAAATAAATTCGGATAACGATGTTTCTGTTAGAGTAGATGCCCTACAAGCCAACTGTTGGCTAGGGATTTTATTGACTCAGTTGTAATTAACAATCTTTATTTTAATATAATTCATTATTTCATGGTTTGTTATTTCTTTATCTGTATACCCATGTTATCAAACATAAATAAAGACCTTGATTATACTTTAATACAAATGAATCGTAATTCGATGTTGAAACTTGTTTGTAAACACTGTATGATCTAAATTCGTTCCTAGTCGATTCAGCCGCCTAAAACAGGGATAAAGGCCGCTTGAGCTCGAGACTAGCATCTGTGATGTTGTGTACTGCGTTTCTTGGTAAGGGCATAGAGATGTCCAAACATGCAGATGGGTAGTCATATGATGATTATACCGAACAACCCTCCCTCGGACTTTCCAAGTGGTTATCATTCATCGAGAGGATAAGTCCGTGGTTATGATTGTACACCATTAGTCCTCACAACCCGGAACAACACTGAGGCTCTATATGCTAGGGTTGTGCTTTGACTCGTTTACTTGTTCCAGAAGAGTAATCAGGTGGCGAGGTTGGGTACAGTTGCGAAACATATAGGAGCCAGTGCATTGTAGTCGGGGATTCACCGCTCACCTGCGGGTGTGGATATCCTATGTGATCTGATGAAATTATAGTGCATGGAATCTCTGGCCAGAGTATGAGATGTACGTTAGAGAAGGAGTTCTCGAACGGTACATGCGATGCCATTATTTATAGTTATCACATAGTTATCGAAGTAATATGCAACCCTCGATGAACCAATGGTTGCAGATTCGATCGGGATATATGAGATGAAGGGGACCGTAATGTACGTTAATCATAATCGACTGGTTCTTGCAGGCACTATCAGCGATACCTAGGGGATCATGGGGCGTTGCTACTAGACGCTCTAACCATGATCCGATGGGTGCGTTCAGAAATGAGTTCTGACATTCTTGATCAAGGTTTTGATGAAAAGAATAGGGCTAACTAGGGTAAGCCCGAATAAAGGATTATGTCCTGAATCACAAAGAGTTGTGAACCCACGGCTAGCTGTATCCCTGAACCATTGAGGGTCACACAAGTACTGGATCGTTTGTTCCCGTTGAAAGAATAAATTCAAGATGTTGAATTTATATTATATAGTAAATTCAAGAAGTTGAATTTATGATAATTAAATTTTGAGAGAATAAATACAAAGAGTTGAATTTATAAAATTTGAGAATTTAATTTATTAAACTCAAAATGTTGGGTTTATTAGATATTAAAATTTGGAGGTGATATAAATTCAAGTAGTTGAATTTATAATTTGAACAATAAATTCAAATGTTGAATTTATAAAGGATTTAATTTATTAAACTCAAAGGTTGAGCTTATTAATTAATAAATTAAATATGGTGGATAATATGTTTAATGGGCTGTAAGAGTACAAGTCCAACATATTAAATAATTAAAGTTGTTAATGGACTTTGATTAATTGATTAAATTAGTTGGACTAATCCAATTAATTAATCAAGCCCATTAATGTTAATTGAAGGGCCCAATTATTATAATATAATAATTAGGTCATGGATTATTATAAATAGGGATGGAGAGTCAAAACCCTATCCACCGCAATAAGCAATTTTCGAAATTCAGCCTCTTCCTCCTCAAAAATTTCGGCCTCCTTGATTTCTTTTCATAGTTTGAGCCGCCTCTCAAATTTTAATCTCCTACGTAAAATCTCTTATATTTTTCTAGTGCTAATTAGAAGAGTATCAAACCATCTAGTCGTGGACCTGATTAGAAGAAAGGAGTCCTTGAAGAAAGTTCGTAGGGATTCATCAAGAGCTAATCCGATTATACCGGATTAGTTGGAGCCAAGTGATTTAATTCACAAAGGTATAAATTTTCTAACATCCTATGAATGTTTTATTAAAAACCATACGAACGCCAAATCAAATGTATTTTGATTGTCAAAATAAAAAAATTTTAAAACTTCCGTTGAGTTTGGGCGTGTAGAAAACCGAGATCCAACAGTGGTATAAGAGCCAAGGTTTTTTTTTCTAAATCATATGGTTTTGATATTGAATAATTTATTTCTAACCACATAAGAAAATTATCAGAAAATAGATGCACCATCAAAATTATTTTTTTCAGAAAACAAAAATAAATTATTTTTTTTTAAATCTACCTGGACCGGGCAGTCCGTGCGCGCAGGGACGCGCACGGCAGCGCGCAGCGTGCTCGCACAGCGTCGGACGCCCGCGCGCAGCCGTGCGCGCGCGACGTCGGATGCCCGCGCGCAGAACGGTTGCGCGCAGCGCCCGTGCGCGTGCGTGGCGTAGGGACGCCATCGCGCGGCGCCGCGCTCGCCTGTGCTCGCCTGCGTGCACAGGGGTGCCGCCACTGCCCGAAACGTTCGGGCAGAGGGCGGGCAGCGAGGGCGGCTGCCCGGGATCGTCTCGAGAAGCGTGCTGGATGATGGGCTTGAACTGTTTGGGCCTAAGGTGCAATTTTTTGATTTTTCAAATTTTTGGGCAAAATTGATATTTTTGAAAATTTATTCAATTTTTATTTTGAAAATTAATTTTAAAATTAATAATTTTCTTGTAAAATAAATAATTAGAATATGATTTTAATTATTTATTGTAAAAATGAGTTTTTACAAGAAATCAATTATTATTGATTTAATTGGAAATTAAATAAAGGTGTTTTTATAATTTATTAAATTTTTTAATAATTGTGCTGGTTAGCGATAAAGTTATTAGATATGATTTATCAGTTAATTAAATTTGTTTAATTAATTGATGTTAATATTTGATATTAAATGCATGAAGGATGATCGAGAGCCTTGACCAATGTGTTAGGTGTATGTTAGTATATTTTACTGTTTTTATTCATTTTGTTAATATTTGATATTATTAAAGTGGGCCTGGTTTATGGCCCGTTCCCACCCCCATTAAATGTATCCCTTATGTGCCATGGCTATTTAAATGTAATCATTAGAAATATTGGGAGATCAAGACTGGAAGATGGTGGGCCCGAGGCACAAGATGAAGACATGTAAAATATTGGAAGCTTTTGTAATAAGTTGCATTTGCATTCCTGCATTCACCTAGGTTTGGACCTGGATAAATGTATGGCTCACATGGATCTAATAGTGTTGGCGATCGATCATCCTTATTTATTGTTGAATGTCATATTATGATATATGTGATATATAGTAGTATGCATGTATGTATATTATTAAATAATATAGTTGCATGAATCCGGCAAACATACAAACTCATGGCACTCGTTTTTTAAAATTAAAATGATGAGACAATTTTAAAATTAAAATCCCTCATTTTGAATAAGATTCAAAATTTATATCAAACCGAAAAAGTAAAAATTAAAAGAGTTTAATTTTTCCTTGCCTTCCACCAACCGTGGTTGCATGTTGATCGCTACCCGCGGACAGTGTCTGGCTCATATTATTGGGGAGGCCTGGACGCCGGAAAGCTGTGACTTCCACTGGACATATGATGTGAATTGAGTGGAACTCCCATGACTTCGGCTCATATTATTGGGGGAACTCATGGCGACCGTCTACTATAATTCAATATTGATGGGTTGGTTTGACACGTGAAAATAAACGGCGTCATATTATTGGTTCCTTATTAAACGTGAGGCAAAACTCGCGGAGGTTGCATAGGGATGAAATTGGATTCTACCTTTTAGAAATTATAATTGGCTGATATTATTCGAAATTATAATTGGCTAATTGGACTCTACGTGCCTACTAAGGAAATATGATTTCCCTTTTTTCATCAGAGGGTGGTGGAAATGTCAAAATAGTGGGAGGAAAATTTATAAAATGAAAATTCATATTTTATATCTTAGAATTATTTTAAAATTATCAGTAACTATTATCTGTTTCATTTTCAGTATATTTATGATGTCTACTCGTAACCCGCTTTCAATCATTCTCGATCAAAACAAATTGACTGGCCCTAACTATCACGACTGGTTCCGAAATTTAAAGATTGTTCTGAACTCCGAGAGGATTGCGTATGTGCTTGATAAGAAGCCACCAAAATAGGCATCTCCTGATATTAGTAGGACTGAGTTAGCTAAGCTTGAGAAATGGTGGGACCATGATCTTCAGGCTAAGAGCTACATGTTGGCTTCTATGTCGAATGAACTTCAGAGAAGGTTCGACGAGGCGGTGAATGCTGCTGACATTCACCTTCATCTGAAAGAATTGTATGCTGTACAAACTCGTTCAGAGAGACATGCTACTGTTAAAGAACTCATGACTACACGCTTGCGAGAGGGGACTTCGGTCCATGAGCATGGTGTTAGGATGATTGGGCTCATCGAGAAGTTGGTGGGACTCGACTTGGTTATGCCTTGTGAGCTCTCGACTGATATTCTATTGCTGTCTTTACCTGCCTCGTTCGATGAATTTGTGGTTAATTTTAATATGAATAAGCTTGAGGCCACCCTTGAAGAGTTGGTCAATATGCTCACTAATTCTGAGGCCACAATTAAAAAGGAAAAGCCTGTTCTTCTGGTGGATTCTTCGTATGGTACGAAAAAGGGAGCCCCAAATAAAGGCAATAAACGTTCTGCCCCTCCAAAGAAGAACAAGCCCAACAAGAAGCCATACAAGAAACCAAATCCGGGGCCCACAAAGCCTGACAAGTCAGAACAAATCTGTTTCCACTGCAACAAGCTTGGACATTGGAGGCGTAATTGCGCGGAGTATCTTGCCCAGAAGCGTTCTGGCCATGGTATATTTTATATTGAAGTTAATGTTTCTATTAATTCCTATTCTTGGGTATTGGATACCGGATGTGGTTCTCATCTATGCAATGATTTGCAGGTGATGGGAAGAAGCAAGAGGCTTAGAGATGGTGAGACCTTTCTAAGACTGGGAAATGGAGCAAGAGTTGCTGCCACTGCCATTGGAGACGTTACTTTAATTTTGGACAATAATTTTAAGTTGTTTTTGAGAGATGTTTTATTTGTTCCTGAATTGGTTAAAAACATTATTTCTATTTCTATGCTTGATAGGGATGGTTATTCTTGTGTTTTTGCTAAAGGTGTTTGCAATTTATACAAGAATGAATGTTTGATTGGAACTGGAGAATTAACAAACGATCTCTATAACTTAAAATTAAAAGATATTCCGTTGAACAATATCCAAGCGCGTACGAAAACAACAACAAACAAAAGAAAAATAGAAGATCCAAATCCCGCACAAATATGGCACGCTAGACTAGGTCATATTTCCCAAAGAAGGATGCACAAGCTAGTGGGAGAAGGCATGTTTGACCTGTCAGACATAAATTCTCTACCAACTTGTGAGTCCTGTCTAAAAGGAAAAATGACTAAAACTCCATTCAGTGGAAACGTGGAACATGCACATGGTCTACTGGATTTGATCCACACGGACGTTTGTGGCCCGCTAAGTGTTAGTACAAAATTTTGGCATTGCTACTTCATTACCTTTACTGATGACCATTCGAGGTATGGGTACGTTTATTTGATGAAACACAAATCTGAAGCATTTGAAAAGTTCAAAAATTCAGATCTGAAGTAGAAATTCAGCTACAAAGAAGTATTAAAGCACTTCGATCTGATCGAGGTGGAGAATACTTGAGTGCTGAATTTTTGGGTTATCTAAAAGAGAATGAGATTCTCTCACAATGGACTTCACCAGCAACACCACAATTGAATGGTGTTTCTGAACTTCGAAATCGAACCCTGATGGACATGGTTCGATCCATGATGGGATTCACTGAACTGCCTACATCGTTTTGGGGCTTTGCGCTTGAAACGACGGCAATGTTGTTGAATAATGTCCATACCAAAGCAGTGGATAAAACACCATATAAGATATGGATGGGAAAAACTCCCAAGTATTCTTACATGAGAATATGGGGATGTCCTACTTATGTGAAGCAGACAGTGGGAGACAAATTGGATAGCAGATCCACGTTGTGCTACTTTGTAGGATATCCAAAGAATTCTGTTAGATATTATTTCTATAATCCCAATGAAGCAAAAGTGTGTGTTTCAAGAAATGCCACTTTTTTGGAAATGGAGTTTCTATTAGATAGACAAGGTAAGATGATAGAACTTGAAGAAATTCAAGATACTCCCTCAACTATAGTAGTTGAACCCAATCCCCAACAACCAGTAGTTGAAGTACAAGCTCCTAGAAGGTCTGATAGGGTTATTAGACCACCTGCAAGATATACACTTCTTCATGAACAAGGTCATGATGAGCTTTGTGTTGGATGTGATCCAATGAACTTTAAGGAAGCAATATCTGACACTGATTCATCCAAATGACTTGAAGCCATGCAGTCAGAAATGGATTCAATGTATTCAAACCAAGTCTGGACATTAGTGGATCCACCTGAGGGGATCGTTCCCATAGGATGCAAATGGATCTACAAAAGAAAGCGTGGGGCGGATGGGAAGGTAGTGACCTTCAAAGCAAGACTGGTTGCAAAAGGTTATACTCAAAGGCAAGGAATTGACTATGAGGAAACTTTTTCACCAGTTGCTATGTTTAAGTCCATTAGAATACTACTGGCTATAGCAGCATGGTATGACTATGAAATATGGCAGATGGATGTAAAGACTGTATTCCTCAATGGAGAAATCAAAGAAGAAATTTATATGTCTCAACCTGAGGGATACACATCAGTAGGAAGTGAGCATAAGGTATGCAAACTTCAGAGATCTATATATGGTCTCAAGCAGGCATCAAGGAGTTGGAACCTCAGATTTGATAGCACAATCAAAGAGTTTGGTTTTGCTAAGAATCCCGAGGAACCATGTGTGTACAAAAAAGTTAGTGGGAGTGCAGTGACATTCCTTATACTTTATGTTTATGACATCCTACTCATTGGGAATGATGTAGGATTACTGCAATCAACTAAAGTATGGTTAGCAAGTAAATTCTCCATGAAAGACATGGGTGAAGAATCATATGTTTTGGGAATACAGATCTATAGAGATAGATCAAAAAAGATGCTAGGACTCACCCAAGCCACTTATATCGATACCATTCTGAAGAGATTCTCTATGGAAGACTCCAAGAGAGGATACTTACCAATGTGTCATGGTGTTACTCTATCTAAAGCTATGTGTCCTAAAACTGATGAAGAGATAGAGATGATGACACGTATTCCATATGCGTCAGCCATTGGTAGTATCATGTATGGTACGATATCGACTCGTCCTGATGTTGCTTACGCTCTGAGTGTTACAAGCAGATATCAGGCGGACCCTGGTCCAATGCATTGGAAGGCCGTGAAAGATATTCTTAAGTACTTGAGAAGGACTAAGAACTTGTTCATGGTCTATGGGGGTGGAGAATTAAAATTGGAAGGCTACACTGATTCTAGCTTCCAATGTGATGTAGATGATTCGAAATCGACCTCTGGTTTAGTATTCATGCTTAATGGTGCGGCTGTCTCTTGGAAGAGTTCCAAACAAGACACCGTTGCGGATTCCACCACTGAAGCTGAGTACATTGCTGCGTCTGCTGCAGCCAAAGAGGCAGTTTGGATGAGGAATTTTGTCCAAGAGTTGGGCGTTATTCCTAATGGAGTTGATCCAGTCCCGGTGTACTGCGACAACACTGGTGCCGTTGCGCAAGCAAAGGAACCAAGGTCTCATCAGCGATCCAAACATGTACTGAGGAAATTCCACATCATCCGGGAGATTGTGGGAAGGGGAGACATATCAGTCCAAAGAGTCCCCTCTGCAGATAACGTTGCCGATCCACTTACGAAGCCCTTGCCAGGACCATTGTTTGAGAAGCATCGCGAAGCAATGGGATTAAAGTTTATGGGTAGTTGGCTCTAGGGCAAGTGGGAGATTGTTAGAGTAGATGCCCTGCAAGTCAACTGTTGACTAGGGATTTTATTGACTCAGTTGTAAAGAACAATCTTTATTTTAATATAATTCATTATTTCATGGTTTGTTATTTCTTTATCTGTATACCCATGATTTCAAACATAGATAAAGACCTTGATTATACTTTAATACAAATGAATCGTAATTCGATGTTGAAACTCATTTGTAAACACTGTATGATCTAAATTCGTTCCTAGTCGATTCAGCCGCCTAAAACATGGATAAAGGTCGCTTGAGCTCGAGACTAGCATCTGTGATGTTGTGTACTGCGTTTCTTGGTAAGGGCATAGAGATGTCCAAACATACAGATGGGTAGTCATATGATGATTATACCGAACAACCCTCCCTCGGACTTTCCAAGTGGTTATCATTCATCGAGAGGATAAGTCCGTGGTTATGATTGTACACCATTAGTCCTTACGACCCGGGACAACACTGAGGCTCTATATGCTAGGGCTGTGCTTTGACTCGTTTACCGACTCCAGGAGAGTCATCAGGTGGCGAGGTTGGGTATAGTTGCGACACATATAGGAGCCAGTGCATTGTAGTCGGGGATTCACCGCTCACCTACGGGTGTGGATATCCTATGTGATCTAATGTAATAATAGTGCATGGAATCTCTGGCCAGAGTATGAGATGTACGTTGGAGAAGGAGTTCTCCAATAGTACACGCGATGCCACTATTATAGTTATCACATAGTTATCGAATTAATATGCAACCCTCGATGAACCAATGGTTGCAGATTCGATCGGGATATATGAGATGAAGGGACCGTACTGTACGTTAATCATAATCGACTGGTTCTTGCAGGCACTATCAGCGATACCTAGGGGATCATGGGGCGATGCTACTAGACGCTCTTACCATGATCCGATGGGTGCGATCAGAAATGAGTTCTGACATTCTTGATCAAGGTGTTGATGAAAAGAATGGGGCTAACTAGGGTAAGCCCGAATAAAGGATTATGTCCTGAATCACAAAGAGTTGTGAACCCACGGCTAGCTGTATCCCTGATCCATTGAGGGTCACACAAGTACTGGATCGTTTGTTCCCGTTGAAAGAATAAATTCAAGAAGTTGAATTTATATTATATAGTAAATTCAAGAAGTTGAATTTATGATAATTAAATTTTGAGAGAATAAATTCAAAGAGTTGAATTTATAAAATTTGAGAATTTAATTTATTAAACTCAAAATGTTGGGTTTATTAGATATTAAATTTTGGAGGTGATATAAATTCAAGGAGTTGAATTTATAATTTGAATAATAAATTCTAATGTTGAATTTATAAATGATTTAATTTATTAAACTCAAAGGTTGAGCTTATTAATTAATAAATTAAATATGGTGGGTAATATGTTTAATGGGTTGTAAGAGTACAAGTCCAACATATTAAATAATTAAAGTTGTTAATGGACTTTGATTAATTGATTAAATTAGTTGGACTAATCCAATTAATTAATCAAGCCCATTAATGTTAATTGAAGGGCCCAATTATTATACTACTAGCCATCGAGGCACACGCGTTGCGTGTGTCATGAATATATGAGGTTAATATAATAAACCTTCATAATTTTACAAAACCATGACAATAAAAATTTTTTTTACTTGATCCATGAGAAACAAGGGATTCCAAAACTTAAATAAATATGTCAAACTCAATTTGTTACCTCAGATGTTATAAATGTTAATCTTCAAAAATAATATTCTTTTGAAACTATAATATAATATCATGTGATATAATGATAGAATTCAATGTAAAATAAGTAAACAAATAGTCAAAAAATTGTCTAAAAAACATGAGAAAATCATCGCACTAAAATTTATTGAATATGAAAATCTAAAATTTATCTTGTACATTTATCTAATAAATTGAAAAAAAAAATCAAGTTGTAGATATCTTTAAGCATTTTATGCATAAGATAAACCCTCTGGTCAAACGTAATAAGAAAATATTAATTTTAGCGAATCATACCATAGTACAACATAAACATACAAATTAAATAGAACAATCTATTAAAGCATGCTACAAAAAATCGATACGACAAAACAAATTGTTCACTACGTCAAGGATTTAGCTAAATACATGGCAAATAAATTAGAAATTGGCTAACTCCTTTTATTTTCCAAAAAAAATCGAGATATTGTAAGTAGATGACTTGACAAAGAGGAAGAATACAAATTGTAGCAATAGTGGCAGAATGTAAAGTTAAGACAAACAATTATAAGATTAACTTTGTTACAACTATATCATGGTCGGAATACACATGATATGTTTTGCTTAAGTTTAAATATAAATAAACAAATTAAGTCGATAGAACAATGAAAATAACAAATTTATAAATCCATCCTAAGGACATGTATCGCAAATCTCATTATTGACAAATCAGATATACGTTAAATGATCACAGTGCAAATATAAAAACGAACACATTCCAAAGTTTGAGGAGAAGATAGTAGCAGATCTACAGCGTATCAGATTAAAAAACAGCGCTAAATTCAACTACAAAGCGATTAGTTTCCAAACGCTTACCTAGCAAAACGATCGCGAAGACGAACGGAGATGCGTGCCTTTCCCACGCGGCAGCCATAACTTTGGAACTCGACAATCAACGATACAAATCTCTCTGTCTCTATATTTAGTGAGTTTTGTATCTGAAATATACACAATGGACGAACCCGTCACGGGTGATGACATCTCGGGCGTAGGATAATTAAATTAGAATGATGCAAAAGAATACTTCTTCAGTTGATGGATCGAGACAATCGCCAGAAATTGCAAAAGAACGCTGTTGTGTGCTTACCAGAGGACCCTTTTGATTTCTTGGCCGGGAAAATTGAATTTCAGTCGGCAGACAGGAGGGTGAAGATCAAATGCAATGGATGTGGTGTTCGGATCGTCTAGGCCTCAACCGAATATATCTGGGAGGAGATTGTGGATTTGGTCCATCCCAATCCAGCAAATTTCGAGAGAGAAGATTTGTGAGGATCCGAGAGAGAAGATCTGTGAGGATCCAGATAATTTCGAGAGAGAAGATTTGTGAGGATAATCAGAGAGAATCGTGCAGAGTAGGTGGTTTGTTGGAGATGGGGAGTTATTTTGAGAGATAAATATCTTTGAATTGAAGCAAAATGATAAAAGGGCAAAAGGGTAAATAAAATTTTGGTGTCCGCAGTGGCAGTTACTAAGTGCATCTCATCTTTAATAAAATAGTAGAGATAATAATTAGGTCATGGATTATTATAAATAGAGATGGAGAGCCAAAACCCTAGCCACCACAATAAGCAATTTTCGAAATTCAGCCTCTTCCTCCTCGAAAATTTCGGCCTCCTTGATTTCTTTTCATAGTTTGAGCCGCCTCTCAAATTTTAATCTCCTACGTAAAATCTCTTCTATTTTTTTAGTGCAAATTAGAAGAGGATCAAACCATCTAGACGTGGACCTGATTAGAAGAAAGGAGTCCCTGAAGAAAGTTCGTAGGGATTCATCAAGAGCTAATCCGATTATACCGGATTAGTTGGAGCCAAGTGATTTAATTCACAAAGGTATAAATTTTCTAACATCGTATAAATGTTTTATTAAAAACCATACGAACGCCAAATCAAATGTATTTTGATTGTCAAAATAAAAAAAAAATTTAAAACTTCCGCAGCGTTTGGGAGTGTAGAAAACCGAGATCCAACAGTTTCATCTCCTCTTCCGGTTCCCATGTGGCCTCTTCAATAACATTATTCCTCCAAAGAACTTTGACAAGGCCAATTTCTTTGTTCCTCGACACTTTAATTTTGCGATCAAGAATTTGAACTGGCATTTCCTCGTAGCTTAGGTTTGGCAAAAGATCCACTGATTCGTACCGAAGAACATGAGATAGATTAGAAAGGTACTTACGTAGCATTGAAACATGAAATACGTTATGAACTCGATCCAAGTCCGGTGGCAATGCAAGACGATAGGCTCGGTCTCCAATCTTATCAAGAATCTCGAACGGTCCAATGTATCGAGGACTTAAACTTACCTTTCTTTCCAAATCGCATAACTCCTTTAAGAGGAGCTATTTTGATAAATACATGATCACCAACCTCGAATGCCAAAGGCCGCCAACGAACATCAGCATAACTCTTCTGTCTAGACTGAGCTGTCTTCATTCTTTCTTGGATCAAGGCCACAACATCTGCTGTCTGTTGAACTAACTCCGGGCCCAACATCTTTCATTAACCTACCTCTTCCCAATACAAATGAGAGCGGCACTTTCTTCCTTATAAAGCTTCATAAGGTGCCATGCCGATTGAAGACTGGAAACTGTTATTATATGTGAACTCTACCAAAGGCAACTTAGAATCCCAACTTCCCGGGAAATCAATCGTACAAGTCCTTAGCATATCTTCAACAATTTGGATAACCCTTTCTGATTGACCGTCACTTTGAGGATGATACGCGGTGCTAAAAGCCAATTTCATTCCCAAAGCTCGATGCAAACTCTTCCAAAACTCAGATGTAAACCTTGGATCACGATCCGATACTATCGTCACCGGTATCCCATGAAGTCTCACAATCTCTTGAATATACGCCTCAGCATATTGATTCATAGAATAAGTCGTCTTGACAGGAAGAAAATGTGATGACTTGGTCAATCGATCCACGATCACCCAAATAGAATTGAAGCCTTTCTAAGTCCTTGGCAACCCAACAACAAAATCCATAGTTATATGCTCACACTTCCATTGCGGTATAGGCATGGATTGCAACAATCCCGCCGGTCTCTGGTGCTCAATCTTAACCTGCTGACAGGTTAGACATTCAGAAACAAATAACATGATATCTTTCTTCATACCTGGCCACCAATAAAGATGTCGAAGATCTTGGTACATCTTGGTACTACCGGGATGTATAGAATATGGCGCTGGATGAGCTTCAAGAAGTACCTCTTTTCGAATGTTATCACCCATAGGAACACACATCCTGCCTCGAAAGGTCAGTAACCCATCACGATTCGACCCAAATTCAGAAACTCCTGTCAGATCACTTTTCCTCTTCAACTCTAATAACTGATCATCCAGCTGTTGTCCCTTCAAAATTCGATCAAATAAAGTTGAGTGAATAACTAGAGCAGACAATCGAGAAACTGTACCTGAAGATACCAAATTGATCTCATTTCTTTGCGAATCAAGCAGCAAAGGTTTAGAAATCATGGAACCCAATAAAGAACTCGATTTGCGACTCAAAGCATCCGCAACCACATTAGCTTTTCCTGGATGATAGCTAATGGTGCAATCGTAGTCTTTCACCAGTTCTAACCATCTCCGCTGCCTCATATTCAAATCCTTCTGCGAAAACAAATAATTCAAACTTTTGTAATCTGTAAATATTTCACATTTTTCACCATATAGATAATGCCGCCAAATCTTTAAAGCAAAAACCACAGCCGCCAACTCCAAGTCATGAGTGGGATAGTTCTTCTCGTATTCCTTCAACTGACGACAAGCATATGCTATCACTTTCCCACGCTGCATCAACACGGCACCTAACCCCTGCTTTGAAGCATCTGTATATACAACAAAATCTTCAGTACCACAAGGAAGTACTAAAACAGGAGCAGAAGTCAACTTATCTTTCAAAGTTTGGAATGCTCTTTGGCACTCGATGGTCCATTCAAACTTGGTAGCCTTCCGTGTCAAACTCGTCAGTGGCAATGCTATCTTCGAAAAGTTCGCTATGAACCGTCTGTAATATCCTGCTAAACCAAGAAAACTCCTTACCTCTGAAACTGTCTTTGGAATGGACCATTTCTTGATGGACTCAATCTTGGATGGATCAACAGATATTCCTTCTTTTGACACGATATGGCCCAAAAACGCCACTTGCTCTAACCAAAATTCACATTTCTTTAATTTCGCATATAATTGCTTTTCCCTCAATGTCTGTAACACGATCTTCAAATGCTCCCTATGAATTTCTCGTGTCTTTGAATATATCAAAATGTCGTCAATAAACACAATCACAAAAGCATCCAAATATGGCTTAAAGACACGATTCATCAAATCCATAAACACTGAAGGAGCATTAGTTAATCCAAATGACATCACCAAAAATTCATAATGTCCATACCTCGTTCTAAAAGCAGTCTTTGGTATGTCCTCCGTTTTTACTTTCAATTGATGATATCCGGATCGAAGATCGATTTTTGAAAACACAATGGCTCCTCGTAATTGATCAAATAGATCATCGATTCTGGGTAAAGGATATTTATTTTTAATAGTTACCTTATTGAGTTCTCGATAATCAATGTATAATCTTAACGATCCATCCTTCTTTTTCACGAACAAAACCGGAGCTCCCCATGGCGAGGAACTAGGACGGATAAAACCTTTATCTAATAGCTCCTGCAATTGATTCTTTAGTTCTTTCATCTCAGTTGGAGCCATTCTGTACGGGGCTTTGGAAATTGGGGATGTACCTGGACTTAAATTAATAACAAACTCTACCTCTCGATCAGGAGGTAAACCAGGCACATCATCAGCAAATACGTCAGGATATTCCTGAACCACTTCAATATTCTATAATGGCACATTACTGTCCCTATTTACATCTAATACTAAGGTCAGAAAACTAGTACATCCCTTATTCAACAATTTAATATCTTGCAAGCAAGAAATAATGGGAGTACTTATCAAAGGAAAAGAGAGAAATGAGAAGTGTGAGGAAGTATCTAGAAATGGGTATAAAAGTCTTCCAATCCATAAAAAACGTGTTTTATTTTTTTTATACAGGCTGCCGGGCGCATATGCGCGACTTTTCGGGGGCATATGCGCGGCCCCTTCTGCCCAAACATTAAACATCAGCACCCGGCGTATATGCGCGCCACATTCTGCCAAAAAAACTCATTTTTGGCTTCCGAATTTCCGAAAGTGGTCAACATAAAAGTTGTAGTCCTATGTGTTTTCTTGCATCTCCAATTGGCCTTATGTCATTTGAAGGTCTGAGTAAAAAGTTATACTCATTCTCCCAATATGTGTTAGTGCAGGAACAATGAAACACACGACACACTTCGGGCCACTTTTGGCTCGTCTTCCCTAATGATTTAAACAAAACTCAAAACATGAAAGTTATAGCCTTATATCTTATCATTCTAATGAAAGTAGCCTCACATCAATTGGATCAATATACAAAACATTATGCTAAAAACCACCACTACTGCCAAATTTTTCATACCGTTTCTGCACTTTCATTTCCTATGTGGCTCAAAATCAACTTTCTATTCTATCCATTCATTTCCATAATCATCACCAACTATGAACATAATACCAAAACAATAACCATATATTAACCATTCCAATAAACATAACCATTACACATAATCTCAACCATCAAACTATATGAAATATCCATTACCGTAATAAACCATAAATATCCAATAACCATATTTCCTAAACACCCAACCAAAAATATTATCATAAACAATAAAATGCTAAAAGGTTGAGGTATTACAGAAGATTCAGATATGATTGAGTCAGGGCGGAAGTGCCTAGTCAATGGCGGAGGTGCCAAGTCTTTGGCGGATATTCCAAGACACTGGATTCTTGGTTTATATCGATGTTGCGTAGGAGCGGATCGGCTTCTATTGCGGAGATTCGGTATCTTATGCCGATGTCCAGGAATCGGGATCCCTAGATTAGAGAGGAGTCGAGTTTGAGATGATGAGTCACGATTACAGTTTTATATCATTTCATTGTTGCAGAGTTGATACATGTTATTGATAACTGGTATATGCTTTTATATATGTTTTTATATGATTGCATGTATACGTTGTTTATATTGGGAATGTATTTCTCACCGGAGTTATCCGGCTGTTGTTGTGTTTGTATGTGTGTATGACAACAGGTGGGACTGGATCAGGGTCAAGAAGAGGATGAGAGAAAAATATTAGCGTGGAGATTCGGACCTAGCAGTAGAATAGGTTTCATCACTTGATACGTAGTTGTTGAACCCTAGTTTGATATGGATCTATGTTGTACAAGACTTGTACTTTTAACTTGTGATATGTATATCAGATTGATTACATTATGTTCCGCAAGATATTTTAAAAAATAAAAAATTTTGGACCCAATTTATTTAATTGATCCAATTATTCCCAAGGATGATTAAGAAATGAATTAGCGTCCGGGTCCCCACAGCAGGTGGTATCAGAGCAGTAGGTTCCTTTAGCCTTAGATAGAAGCTAGTGAGCGGGGTAGATTGAGTTTTCTTTCCTGCTTCTGTGTGCTAGCATGGTTACTGCTTTGGAATATACATGTTTACCTGATTATCTGCTTTTATTGGTAACTTGTATTATTGAGAATGAATTAGAATCGATTTTGGATCAGAGGTAAGATGATCAGAAGGGGACTGAGACAGATTTGTCAATTATGATTGCTAACCCTTTTGATAATCAGATATGCCTCCTCGAAGAATCCCAGAACAGGGCAGTACCTCATCGAATCCGATTGATGTGACAGAAACACCGATGGAAACCCTGTTGAAGAGATTTCAGTCGTTCCATCCACCGACTCTGAAGGGTACTGAGACTTCAGTTGAGTGTGAGAGTTGGCTTGATGACATTGAGATGATGTTTGATTTATTGGACTACATAGATGAGCGGAGAGTTAAACTGATTGGGCACCAATTGCATGATGTTACAAAGAATTGGTAGATCATAACGAAGAGAGCATTGGAGCATCGAGGTATGACTATCACTCGGAAAGTCTTTAAAGATGAATTCTATCAAAGAATTTTCCCAGTATCGTACAGAAAAGACAAGGGAGCAGAGTTTACAAATTTGAGACAGGGTCCGTTGAATATTGAGGAATATGTGGCCAAGTTCTCTACCTTGTTCCGGTTTGCTCCACATGTTGCTGAAAATGACGAAGCTGTTGCTGATCAGTTCATCAATGGACTGAATCCCGAGATCTTTACACTCGTAAATCCAGGACGACCGAATAATTTTGCTGATACCCTGAACAAAGCAAAGGGAGGTGAAGCCGGCCTGATTAGGCAGAAAGGACCTTCGTATGTTGCCCCAGCACCGAGACCACAGCAGCCATCTACTACTCAGTTCCAGCAACCCCCTCCCAGATACGAGAGTGGTAGTGGCAGTGGAAAGAAAGATCAGTTGAAAACTAGAGTGAGACAGTTTAAGAAGTCTGGCAGCAGTTCTTCTAGCTCCAGTGGTTCAAGACAGAGTTATACCGGGGCTTATGGCAGGACTTGTGGAGGGAGACATCCCACAGAGCAATGCCAAGGAGTATTTGGTAGTTGCCGCATCTGCAGACAGCAGGGACATTTTGCTAGAGTATGTCCACATAGAGGTTCCCAGGGATCCCAGGGAGAAGAATCAGCTGGATCAGGGGCACAGCCTGATAGACGAGCATCTGCTGTTCACTCGTTCCAGCCAGCACCTACCCAGTCACAGCCAAGGCCAGAAGGAAGCCAGACGGCTAGCCAGCCTTCTAGACAGAAGGCTAGAGTGTTTGCATTGACTGAGAAACAGGCCCAGGATGCACCTGATGATGTTGTTGTAGGTAACTGTACTTTTTGTGGTTATCCTGCTTATGTATTGATAGATACAGGGCATCCCAAACATTTATATCTAGGCGATTTGAATTGATGCATGCCTTGCCTGTTGAGTCATTATCTGCTGTAGTATTTGTCTCTTCGCCTTTGGGGACATGATTGATATCAGTGAATTCTGTTAAACCTTGTATGCTACAGTATGATGGCCATGAGATTGAGTTAGATTGTATTGTACTTGGGTTGTCTGATTTTGACTGTATTATCGGTATTGATATGATGATCAAGTACAGAGCTACCGTAGATTGTTTTCATACGATTGTGAAATTCAGACCTGATATGGCTGATGAATGGAAATTCTACGGTAAGGGTTCTGGAGCTAGAATTCCTTTGATATCTGCGTTATAGATGACTCGATTATTACAGAAAGGAGCAGAGGGATTCCTTGTATATTCAGTTGACGTACTGAATTCGAGCCCATCATTGGCTGAGTTGCCAGCGGTATGTGAGTTTGCTGATGGCTTCCCAGATGAGATTCCGGGATTGCCTCCAGTCAGAGAGATAGACTTCAGCATCGAACTTATGCCAGGTACAGCACCTATCTCTCGAGCACCGTACAGAATGGCACCGATAGAACTGAAGGAATTGAAAGAGCAGTTATAAGATTTACTGGCCAAGGGGTACATCAGACCGAGTGTTTCTCCTTGGGGTGCTCCAGTACTGTTTGTGAGAAAGAAAGATGGTTCAATGAGACTCTGCATTGACTACCGGCAACTGAACAAGGCAACGGTAAAGAATAAATATCCATTGCCTCGTAAAGATGATTTATTTGATCAGTTGCAGGGTTCTTCTGTTTATTCCAAGATTGATTTGAGATCTGGATATCATCAGTTGAGAGTCAGGGATTCTGATATCTCCAAGACAGCTTTCAGAACCAGTTATGGACATTATAAGTTTATTGTCATGCCGTTTGGTTTAACAAATGCTCCAGCGGTATTTATGGGTTTGATGAACCGCATATTCCAGAAATATCTCGATAATTTTGTGATTATATTTATCGATGATATCCTGATATATTCGAAGAATATGATTGATCATGTTGAGCATTTAAGAACTGTATTAAAGAGTCTGAGAACAGAGAAATTGTATGCAAAGCTGTCGAAATGTTAATTCTGGTTGAGACAGGTTGTATTTCTAGGTCACATTATATCTGGAGATGGGATTTTTGTTGATCCTAGCAAAGTCGAGGCTGTGATTAGTTGACCGAGACCGACATCTGTACCAGAGATACGCAGCTTTATGGGTTTGGCATGATATTATCGTCGGTTTATCAGAGATTTCTCTAGTATTGCTAGACCTATTACTCAGCTGAAGCAGAAGAATGTACCATTTGTTTGGTCCGAGGAATGTGAATCCAGTTTCTTGGAGTTGAAGAAGAGATTGACCATTGCTCCGGTGTTGACTATTCCGTCAGGTACTGGTGATTTTGTTGTTTATTGTGATGCTTCTCACCGAGGATTGGGTTGTGTTTTGATGCAGTGAGGCCTTGTCATTGCTTATGTCTCTAGACAGCTAAAGCCACATGAGACTCGCTAACCGATTCATGATCTTGAATTGGCTGCGATTGTATTTGCATTGAAAATTTGGAGACATTACCCCTACGGTGAAAAATTTGAGATTGATTCTGATCACAAGAGTCTTAAGTATCTGTTTTCACAGTCAGAACTGAATATTAGGCAACGAAGATGGCTTGATTTATTGAAAGACTTTGATTGTGAAATCAAATATTATCCAGGGAAGTCTAATGCAGCAGCTGATGCACTGAGTCGAAAGGTATGTTCTTTATCCTTGTCGACGATTGGTGTTTCATATTTGATAGAAGATTTCAGTTTGTATAGATTGGTATTTGAGACAGATTGTAAGCCACTGAGATTGTGTGCTATCCAAGTCGAACCCGAGCTAATTTTGAGAATTAAAGAAGCTCAGAAAGTTGATCAGAATGTTCAGAACTCAATTTTGATGGTCAGAGCTGGACATCAATCAGAATATCAGGTTCGTGATGATGTTCTATATGTGAATAATCGTCTTGTTGTGCCAGATGTTTCTGATTTGAAACAATAGATATTGTCAGAAGCACACTGTAGTCGATTCAGTATTCATCCTGGTGGTAGAAAGATGTATAATGATTTGAAAAGACAGTTCTGGTGGAAACAGATGAAAGCAGATATTGCAGAGTTTGTAGCCAGATGTCTGAATTGCCAACAGGTGAAAGCCAAAAGAAAGAAACCATGAGGTTTGTTACATAGCTTGTCTATTCCTGAGTGGAAATGGGATTACATTTCTATGGATTTTGTGACAAAGCTACCACGTTCCTCCAGAGGTTGTGATGCGATTTGGGTCGTGATTGACAGATTGACCAAATCAGCATGTTTTATTCTGTACAAGATGACGTACAGACATGACCAGATGGCAGAGATCTATGTCAGAAAAGTGGTCAGATTGCATGGAGTGCCGAAATCGATTGTATCGGACCGTGATCCTCGGTTTACTTCGCACTTTTGGCACAGTTTGCAGCAGGCTCTCGGTACGAAGTTACATCTGAGTACCGCATATCATCCTCAGATCGATGGACAGTCAGAGCGGACTATCCAGACACTGGAGGATATGCTGAGAGCTGTAGTGCTAGATTTTGGCACTAGTTGGCAAGATTCTTTGTCACTTTGTGAATTTTCGTTCAACAACAGCTATCAGACGAGTATAGAGATGGCACCGTTTGAAGCGTTGTATGGTAAGAAGTGTAGATCCCCTCTTTATTGGGATGATATGTCTGAGGTACCTGAGATTGGAACTGATATGATCCGAGATATGACAGAGAAGGTGAAGCTAATTCGACATAGAATGAGAACAGCTCAAGATAGACAAGCCAAATATGCTAATGTGCGACACAGACCGCTGGTATTTGAGGCAGGAGACAGAGTATTTTTGAAGATTTCACCTTTCAGAGGCGTTGTTAGATTTGGCAAGAAAGGAAAATTGTCTCCACGATATATTGGGCCGTATGAGATTCTCGAGAAGATAGGAGATCGCGCCTATCGACTCGCATTACCGCCTTCTTTATCTGGAATACATGATGTCTTTCATGTATCTTTATTGAGGAAATATCTTCTGGATGCTTCACATATTCTTCAGCCCGATGAGGCAGAACTTGATGCCACTCTGAGCTATCTTGAGAAAACGATTCAGATTCTTGATCGTAAAGAAAAACAGCTCAGAACGAAGACTATTCCGCTTGTGAAGGTTCAGTGGAGTCGTCATGGCATTGAAGAAGCTACCTTGGAGACTGAATCAAACATGAAACAAAGATTCCCAGAGTTATTCCATTGATGTGAGTTTCCGGTTTAGCTTCTGTTATACATTTCTTATTTGATATGATTTGATGCCTTTGATTTCAGGGACGAAATCGTGTCTTAGAGGGGGAGAAATGTAATGCCCGAGATTTGATTTTGTTAATTTCAGATTAATGATTCTGAATTGTTGCGATTATAGACGGACCACTCCGAGCTATGATTTGAGTTGGCATGTGTATTGTGTTGTGCGAGGACAGAAGGTCTCGCGCATATGCGCGAAACGAGCCGCGCATATACGCGAGCATGGCCGAAGACCTCGCGCATATGCACGAGAAGAGGGCGTTCATATGCGCGAGTAAGGGAAGAGAAGAGGTGCCGAGACAGGAAGTCTCGCGCATATGCGCGAGCAGATTAGAAGCCAATGCGCCGAGACAGAGTGTCTCGCGTATATGCGCCAAGGGAGGTCGCGCATATGCGCGAGACCTGCAGCATAAACATAAAGCCACTTGGTCCTAGCCATGCATGATATATATCTTAAGTTTTCCTTTTCCTCAAACCTTCAAAGAAAACCGAGAAACGTCAAGGGAATTGGCAAGTTTCTTTTGAGCTTAAAATAGTGATTTGACAAGATCCGTTTATCAGAATTTGAATCCGAACACAGTTCTGAGATCATGTCGCCAACGGCTACACAAGGACGTAAGTTTTCTTATGTTTTGATATGATTTGAAAATATGATAGTGAAGGATTCAGATATGATTGATATATGGTGTTCGTGAGATAGTAGCCATTGTATAATCGAAACCGGATTGAAGAACGGATACCGAATGAAATTGTTATGATTTTTCAGAATTTATTTGATTGAGAGTATATAGATTTGATTTCAGATTATGCGATTATGAGATTTATATGATGTTGTGATATTGACTCGATTGATGATTGAGTTGTCGGTATATCGAAATGACGCCGTTATACTGTCAAAATGTTTCGAGAGTGAATATTGATCCTTACATGTCTTACATGGAATGATATGTTGATATTGTCCTACTCGACATTGTCATTTCAGATTGGTATTGACAGCTTCGGCATCGAGACTTCCTTTGAAACCGATAGAAGAACAAACAACGGTTTCAATTGAACAACGAAATGGATAAATCAATGTTGAACCGGGAGGATATAACTCGAGTGAGATCTGACTTGAGTTTCCCTAAATCACATACTTTTTTTATTGCATTGATGTTTGCAAGTTATGAGATTGATATGCTTAGTCTATTGAGTTATAGCAAAGCTTGTATTGAGTCAGGGCGGAAGTGCCTAGTCAATGGCGGAGGTGCCAAGTCTTTGGCGGATATGCCAAGACACTGGATGCTTGGTTTATATCGATGTTACGTAGGAGCGGATCGGCTTCTACTGTGGAGATTCGGTATCTTATGCCAATGTCCAGGAATCGGGATCCCTAGATTAGAGAGCAGTCGAGCTTGAGATGATGAGTCACGATTACAGTTTTATATCATTTCATTGTTGCAGAGTTGATACATGTTATTGATAACTGGTATATGCTTTTATATATGTTTTTATATGATTGCATGTATACGTTGTTTATACTGGGAATGTATTTCTCACCGGAGTTATCCGGCTGTTGTTGTGTTTGTATGTGTGCATGACAACAGGTGGGACTGGATCAGGGTCACGAAGAGAATTAGAGAAAAAGATTGGCGTGGAGATTCGGACCCAGCAGTAGAATAGGTTTCATCACTTGATACGTAGTTGTTGAACCCTAGTTTTATATGGATCTATGTTGTACAAGACTTGTATTTTTAACTTGTGATATATATATCAGATTGATTACATTATGTTCTGCAAGATATTTTAAAAAAAAAATTTGGACCCAATTTATTTAATTGATCCAATTATTCCCAAGAATGATTAAGAAATGAATTAGCGTCCGGGTCCCCACACTAAGACACGAGTCATGGGTAGGGGAAGGAGTCATACCCGAGAGCTTTAGGAAAAACGCGCAGGGCTCGGTGGCTTGCGTAGGGAGGGAGGATCGGCCTGAGGCTCAAGGGCTGGGCTTGACTGAGTCCTTAGGGTCCTAGATGAGTGCACAAGAGGCTGGTTCAAGGGCTGGGTCGATGGCTAAGGTCCTAAGCACCAAAAAGTAGAGTCCTTACACTTCAGGGGTTCTCGGCCAGCATATGTTTGGGTTTGGGGCTTCATGTTTCAACCTAGGGTTGGTTCCTAAAAGGTTCCAAGGGTCCAGTAGGGTTTCCTAAGGGGTTGGCTCGAGTTTGGCTCATGGTGGTTCGAGCCGTACTCGAGGAAAATTAAAGATGGCTCGGGTGGAACTTTTATGGGTCAAGTTAGGGTTTTTAAAGTTAAAATTAATCGAAACACGGCTCACAGGGGTCGATTCATAGTTCACGAGGGCTAAAATAATATAAAAAGACTAAGTTTTGAATTTAGGAATTTTATATTAAAGTTTGGGATTTTTTCAGCATTAAAACGCCTTCAAAACGACTAATTATAAATTAATTAAAAAGTCTAGTATTTATGCTAAATAAAATTTCGGAAAATTTAATTTAGGCTTAAATAATTATTTGGCATATGTTAGAGTCAATGCAATTAAGAAAACGTCAAAAACGTGAAATTTTACGTCTAGGGGTAAAACGATCATTTACACCCGAAAATTAGAAAACATCATGGCAGTGCTCTAATTGTTGTTTTATATGCTAATATGTTTATTTCAAATTTTTATGAATTTTTATATTCCAATTTATGATTTTTAAATGTTCATGAATTTTTATGGTTTAATTTGGACATTTTAAAAGATATGTTGCATGTTTGGTTTAAAAAAAACGATATTATATGCATGTTTTTATTAAGTGATGGAAATACGACATGTTGAAGGACGTAAAGGGATTGTGACTAAATACGATGATATGTTGGAAATATCGTGAGGGTTATGGTCCCAGTGAGAGTCCGACGATCGTGTTTCCTTGGATACGGATACAAATACGAATACGAATATGTTAATACGTTGGCCAAGGCCCAGTTGACCGGTGAGAGTGTCGCTGGTGTCCCCACCGTCCAGTACTGTGGTTTTCCCTAGATGGATCCATCGCCCAATACCATTAAGAATACGAGTCCCAATCACGATCTGAATTCAACAAACACGAAAATAAATACGAATATGTTGATACGAATATGAATATGTTAATTTGAATATGTTGTTATGAAAATGTTTACGAAAATGTTTATGTTTAAAGTTATGCATTACTATGACAATGTTATTTAAGTACAAATATTTTTCACTTTTGCTTTTGGTTTTATACTTATTATTTGTTATAAAAAATATGATGTGTTGAGTCTTTAGACTCAATAGGTGTGATTGATGCAGGTGAGTATGATAATAATGTTGAGGGAGGTTTGGATGTCTGATTTGACTGGACTGAAGGTGCACATAACCCGAGGACCAGCGCTTCTACTTTCCGCATTTAAAGTTTATGATTTACGTTAAAGATTTTACGACTATTTATTTATGATTTGAGGGATTTTTGAGAGGTTTAGTGTGGGCTATACATTTCATATTTATTGCTTTTTAGGTTAGGTAAAACGTTTAACGATTTAATATTTTGACTATTTCCTTTGGATTTTCAAATACTAGCTGGATGTTTTATTTTAAAAGAGTGCAAAAGTATTTTATGTATATGTATATGTAGTGGGCCGAATTTATGGGAGTTTTTTTTAAAAAATTTCTAGTATTTTTTAAAAAAACGATTAAGCAGATGTTTAAATCTATATTTATTTGTAACTTGGAATTAAATCGAGATAATAAAAGATTTATTTAAGTTTTAGAATTTAATGAAATATAAGGGTTTTTGGTTAGAATATAAGGTAAAAAGATGAACCAATATTTGATTAACACAAGGTTCGAGGTTAACCAAGAAATAATAAATTCATGTTGAAGCCTTTCAGCCTACTTAGCCGAGAAATGGCGTTTAAGGAGTTTATGGGTGATTTTTATGAATTTATGTTTCGAAGGGATCTCGGTAAAAAACTCTGTTGTTAAATTTCTCAGGTATATCTTTAATAATTCTTTTTATGTTTTGTAAAAATTCCATATAAGAGCATTATATTTATTATTATTCTGGAATTTAAATGTTTCATTTTCTTCGCCCAATTTGTTTTGAAAATGGTATATCGGTTGGAAACCTTGCATAGCTGTATGTCTTTAGACTTTATGCCTTTAAGAACAGGCTCAATAGGCTATGTATCATTTTTCAATTTGATTCCAAGCATCAAATGGTATCAGAACCACAGAAATAGTTTTGATTATGATTTTGCACTTTTTATTCAATGAATATATTTGGCATGAAAGAAATTGTTCAAAACATTTTAAATGAAGAATATGATATTCCTGTAAATTTATATTTATTGAATCAATGGACTATTCCTAAAATAGAATCTAAAATAATTTATAAATTAGGAACCTTTGAAAAAATTGGTTTCAAACAAGTAGTTAAAACTACATAATCATCAGTACTTCTTCATAATGATGAAATGGTTATTAGATTGTTAAATAAAAAAGATATTTCACCCTATAGAAAAAATTATAAATTTATTCATATAGGTTTAACTCAAATTACTTTTAAACCTTTAAATTTAGAAGGTTTACCAGAAAAATTTATAGCAGTTTTAATATATGGTAGAAATTTGAATTGGAAACAATCTCTTACAGTAATAATTCAGTTTAGTCAGCTAATAGTCCAGTTTATTTTGACTTTTACCCTAATTTATCTTTATCTTTGTCTGATATAAATATATTAGATTATTTAACATTAAATGTTAAAACTCATGATTATAATTATACTCCTGGAACAGAAGTCATATATATCTGTTAACGGATTTATTATAAACCATTATTTACACTGAATCTTATTTGTAAAAGAATAGATAAAAAAATTAAATGAAACTATTCTTATAGAAACTTTACAACACATAGATCTATAAAATGGGAAGAAATTGATTTTCCAGAAAACTGGATAATTGAACAAGCTGTTCCCAGAAATCTTATAATAAATATAGATTTACAACAATTTATACAAAATAATGAAGGATCTGTTCATATAAAATTTTATAATGAACAAAGAAGATTATTACCATCTTCTGTCTATGCTATATCAAGATCTAGCCATTCTTTTATCTTACCTTTAGATTATATGGTGGATATTCCACAAACTTCTAGAGCCTCTACTTCTCATATACGAGAAGAGGTTGAATCTTCTGTAAAAGATACAGTAGAAGATTTAATTCTTAATCAAAACAATATTGTTCATCAAAGTAACTTTCAAAAAGTTAGAGAAACTGATACGGTTTCAGAAATGAATTTTACTATTTAATAGATAAAAAATTAAAAATTTATTTTACTAAAAGATCTCTTGCTAGAGCAAAGATCAATGCAAAATTTTATTTATCCAAATGAGAATTTTTCAGAGATTGGTATTTTAAAATTTTCTCTGAACATTGTACTTGATTTAGTGAAAAACATTATTTCCATTTCTATGGTTGATAAAGATCGATATTCTTGTTTATTTAGCAAAGGTGTTTGCAACATTTACAAGAATGAAATTTTTATTGGTACGGGTGAAATTGAAAACGATCTCTACAACTTAAAATTGAAAGATATTCCACTAAACAATGTCCAAACAATAACAACAAAAAACAAGCGAAAACAAGATACTCTAAATTTGGCACAATTATGGCATGCTCCATTAGGACATATTTCCCTAAGAAGGATGGACAAGCTAGTGGGAGTAGTCATGTTTGATATGTCTGATATTAATTCTCTTCCGACTTATGAATCATGTCTAAAAGGAAAGATGACCAAAATTCCCTTTAAGGGCCATGTGGAGCGAGCCAAAGGATCGTTGGATTTGATCCATACCGATGTGTGCGGTCCGCTTCGCATCACCACTAAGCATGGACATGCCTACTTCGTCACCCTTACCGATGAATTTTCGAGGTATGGGTATGTGTATTTGATGAAATACAAATCTGAAGCCTTTGAAAGGTTCAAAGAATTCAAAAATGAAGTAGAGAAACAGTTGGGACGAAGCATCAAGTCACTTCGATCGGATCGAGATGGTGAGTACTTGAGTGCCGAGTTCTAAGAGTATCTTATGAGAATGAGATTCTCTCACAGTGGATTCTTCCTGCTACACCGCAGTTGAATGGTGTTTCGGAGCATCGTAACCGGACTTCGATGAACATGGTTCGGCGTATGATGGGGTTCACGGAGCTGCCACCATCCTTTTGGGGATATGCGCTTGAGACAGCGGCACTGTTGTTGAACAATGTCCATTCAAAGGCAGTTGATAAGACACCATATGAGATATGGATGGGTAAGCCTCCCAAATATTCTTATATTAGAATATGGGGATGCCTTACTTATGTGAAGTAGGTAGTAGGAGATAAATTGGATAGTCGATCAATTTTATGTTACTTTGTGGGATTTCAAGAAATTCAGTTAGATATTATTTCTATCACCCCCAAGAAACAAAGATGTTTGTTTTTAGGAATGCAACCTTTTTGGAAAAAAAATTTCTATTGGATAGAAAAGGTGAGATGATAGAACTCGAAGAGGTTCGAGAAACACCCACAATTTAAGAACCCACACCCGAAGAGCCAAGAGAAGAGATACAAGCTCCTAGAAGATCCGAGAGATTCTCGAGACCACCTATGAGGTATGGATGATGCGAACACAATTGATCAAGCCCCAAGGAAAGCATGGGAGCCTTTAGCGTTTCCAGAGGGACCAATCACAAAGGGACGTTTGAAGAGGTTCAAAGAAGCATTGAATGGGCTTATGAACAATCAAAGAGGGCTTACGTGCAGGGAGCAAAGTGCCAAAGGGTTCGTGATGCATGTGAGTGAGTTCGGGAACCAAAGGAACATTATTCAAGCAGTCCAGAGCCGACACGGACCCCTGCACGGACGTGTACACGGGGTCCGTGTCCATTAAAATCGAGAATGATGAAATCCAGTGTGTACACGGACCTGTACACAGGGTCCGTGTCCTATACATCCGAGATGGAGAATTCTAGTGCCTTCACGGACCCCCTTCCAGATCTCTACACGGGGTCCGTGTACCAGGCGGTTTGGCGAGAATTTTTTTCCTTCTTTAGAGTTTTAATTTGTTTGGTAACTAGATTTTATATCTTTGGGGATAAGTAAATATATTATGGACAAATTTTGACACATTATTCAGATTATCATTGATATTTTATCAAAGTTTTAAAGTTTTTTTCTCTCAAAACATTCAAAGCCTTGCTTTGTTCTTCAAATCAAACTTATCAAAATTTTAACTTTGTGGCGTTTGTCGATCGTTCTTGTTCGGATTGTCATAGGCTTGTTCTTTGAATGTTCGTTCGAGTTTTTGATTGTTTCATTGTGATTATTTGTTGCTAAACTTATTATAGTTTAGAGGTGAAAATCACGCACGCACATGTTTCAAAATATTGGGACAAAAACATCGATCCTTGTTCGTTATTGAATCGAGGGCGCGATTCCAAATAAATCGTGTTTGCTTTTCATTCGTACGAGGATTCATATCATTTGGTATCAGAGCTTAGGTTCATTGAATTCAAGTATCTTCTTCTTCAATTTTCAGATCTACTTATTTCTTCGTTCGTTTACAGATCTGTTTTGGTTTATCGTTCTTCGTGTTTTTCGAGAATCTGTGATTCTCGAAAATTTTGAAATTTTTTTTTCTTTTTCTTGGTGATTTTCGAGTAGAACTCATTAAAAAATAAAAAAAGAGTACAAAAAATCCAAAAATTCACCATTATTTCTTTTTGATAATTTGTTCTATTTCCTTTAGAGAGTCATATTCAATTGCCTCTCAAAGTCAAAAAAATAAAAAATAAAAAAATTATATCTTCAAATTTCTAGTCTACGCAGTCCAAGTGAGTCGATCACAATTGTTCACGAGTTTGAACTTGATTGTTTGATATACGCAAATAAAAAGCTTGAGCACCTTGAGGGAATTCTCGAAATTGAGTGAAAATACTTGAGTGCGAGTGAATTTTCTTTGGAGTGAACGGTGAGTATTTTTTGTGAGCAAAAAATTAGAGAGGAGTGACGAGCGACTTTTCTTTGGAGTGACCGTGAGAATTTGGGTGAGAAATATTTTGTTTTTCTACTAACGTTTTCTTGCAGGTACAAATCTGAAATTAAATGGAGAAGGAGGTAGGAGGTAGTTCGAACACGGGGTTGTCTAAGGTTCAAATGGAGGCGTTGTTTGGGCATTTCAGTAGGATGATGAGGGTAGAGTTGGAGCCATTGCATGAGAGGATGAGTAGGCTTGAAGTTAGTACTAGTGAAGATAAATCTAAGCCTAAAAATATGGGTAGAGGAGAAGAAGAAGAAGATTATGATTTGGGTGGAGATTAGAAGAGCCAAAATGAAAATTGGGGTAGGAATGGAAGAGGCAGAGGATTTGGTAGAGGAAGAAGAGAAGCCGTACGGGGTAGACATGATGGGAATAGGGAAGATGGGAACATGGGTATCATTAAGATGAAAATTCCATCGTTCCATGGGAAATCTGACCCGGAGGCATATTTGGAGTGGGAAAAGAGGGTACAGTTTGTGTTTGAATGTCACCACTACTCCGAACTATAGAAGGTTAGGTTGGCAGTGGTTGAATTTCTAGACTATGCTCTCATTTGGTGGGATCAACTAGTGACCACTTGGAGGAGGTATAATGAGAGACCCATTGAAACTTGGGATGAGATGAAGAGGTTGATGAGGAAGAGGTTTGCGCCCAATCAATATTATAGGGAGATGTTTAATAGGCTACAAACTTTGAGGCAAGGGGTAAAGAGTGTTGAGGACTATTACAAGGAGATGGAAGTAGTCATGATTAGGGAAAATATAGAGGAGGATAGTGAGGCAATAATGGCCCATTTTCTTTGTGGTTTGAATAGGGAAATTCAAGATCAAATGGAGCTTCGGCACTACATGGATCTAGACGGGATGGTGAAAATGGCCATAAAAATGGAGTAACAAATCAAGAGGTGAGGATTTGGCCGCACCAATCAAACTGTGGGTTCATCATCTTCGTGGCGATCAAATGTGGTGAAACGTGAGGAGAATAAGGTGATGACCAAGGCCAAGATTGAGACCAAACAAGAGGCGCCTAGGAGTGCAAGGTAAATCTGAAACTCCTCTTAATTGATCCAGAGATGTTAAATGTTTTAGGTGTCAATGGTTAGGTCATATTTCTAGTGAATGTCCTAATAAAAGGGAAATGATTTTAAATGACTATGATGAGTATGAATCTCATAGTGAGGGTGATGATGATGAGATGCCTGCGTTAGAGGATCCTGATGAGGGATATGAGGCGGTTGTAGGTGAAGCACTAGGGACTAGGCGAATCATGAGTGCCCAAGTCAAGGAGGAGGATACTAACCAAAGGAAAAACTTGTTCCATACTAGATGTTTTATGAATAGCAAGGTTTGCAATCTTATCATAGATGGGGAAAGTTGCACCAATGTGGCTAGTAGTGAGATGGTCGAAAAATTGGGTTTACCTACATTAAAGCATCCTCAACGATATAGGCTTCAATTGTTGAATGATTGTGCGGAAGTGAAGGTGATCAAACAAGTGTTGGTGTTTTTTTCTATTGGGAAGTATGTGGATGAGGTCTTGTGTAATGTGGTGCCCATGCATGCTTGTCATATCTTGTTGGGTAGGCCGTGGCAATATAATAGACGAGTGACACATGATGGGTACAAGAATAGGTATTCATTTATATTGAAGAAAGAATCCATTGTATTACTTCCTTTGTCCCCAAAGCAAGTTTTGGAAGACCACCTGAAAAAAAAGAAGAGAGATGAGGCCGAAAAAAAGAGTGAACTAAAAAGTGAGGTGGCCTTTGAGAACAAAAATGAAATGGCTGAAAAAAAGAGTGATAAAAAGAGTGAGATAGCCATACAAAAGAAAAATGAGAGGAAAGAAAATGAGGGGAAAGAAAATGAGAGGAAAGAGGACAAGAAAAAAACATATATGACCCAAAAGATTGAGTTGAAGCAATTGATGCACAAACATGAACCACTTGTGTTGATTGTTTATACGGAAATCCTCCTTAACACAAGTGCTATAGCCGGGTCCCTTCCGAGCATTGTTGTTTCACTTTTGCATGAATTTGACGATATATTTCCGGAGGAGCTACCTCAAGGATTACCACCATTGAGGGGGATTGAACACCAAATTGATTTGGTACCCGTGAGTGCATTGCCAAATCGCCCAGCGTATAGGAGCAATCCGGAGGAGACTAAGGAGCTTCAACGACAGTTAAGTGAGTTGTTAGATAGAGGTTTTGTGCGTGAGTCCATTTCACCTTGTGCTGTACCTGTTTTACTAGTTCCTAAGAAAGATGGCTCATGGTGTATGTGTGTAGATTGTAGGGCAATCAATAACATAACCATTAAGTGTAGGCATCCAATACCTAGACTAGATGATATGTTAGATGAATTGCATGGTGCTTGTGTCTTTGGCAAAATTGATTTGAAGAGTGGTTATCACCAAATTAGGATGAGGGAAGGTGATGACCGGAAAACTGCTTTTAAAACCAAATACGAGTTATATGAGTGGATGGTCATGCCTTTTGGCTTAAATAACGCTCCTAGCAACTTTATGAGGTTAATGAACCATGTCTTGCGTGCATACATTGGAAATAATCATGCCTTTTGGCTCAAGCGTTTGGTATGATTTTTATTTAACCAACTCAATCCTTCCTATAAATGATTAAGTTGTATTAGGTGGGATAAAATAATCACTCCTCATCCCCTAGGATTATTTATCCAACTCTTAATTCATCCTATTTTTCCAATTTTACCCTTCTTCTATATCCAAACTCACCACCACTTCCCCCCACGACCGCCCACCAACCACTTCCGCCCCCCCCCCCCCCGGCCAGCCGCCCGCCCGCAGGCCTACCACTGGCCAACCGCCAACGCCGGCATACCGTAGCTGTCGCTGGCCGCCGCCGCTTCCACCGGCCGACAACTTCCGCCCCGGTCGGCCGGCCGACAACTTCCGTCTGCCGGCCGTTGCCGCAGACCGACTGCCACCTCCTCCGTCGGCGTCGTCGAAGGGGAAGGACAATTTTGTCATTTCATCAGAAAATTCAAAATTATCCCATACTTAAAAATCATACCAAATATAATATTATTTTACATCATATATTACATTTCTATCACAATCATTTTTTTATCATTTACATACTAATCAGTAGTTTATTTTATCCAACCTACCAAACGCAGCCTTATGAGGTTAATGAACCATGTCTTGCGTGCATACATAGGAAAAATTGTTGTGGTTTACTTTGATGATATCCTAGTGTATGGCAAAAACTTGGATGAGCATGTTAATCACTTGAGACTTGTGCTAATCACACTAAGGGCTGAAAATTTGTATGCTAACTTAAAGAAATGTGATTTTTGTACAAGCAAACTCGTCTTTCTTGGTTTTGTGGTAAGCACACCTGGTGTACAAATGGATGAAGACAAGGTAAGTGCCATTTGAGATTGGCCAACGCCTACTACTGTTGGTCAAGTTCGAAGCTTTCATGGTCTTGCAAGCTTCTATAGGAGGTTTGTAAAGGACTTTAGCACACTTGCAGCACCGATGACAGCGGTAGTCAAGAAGAACATTCCATTCCATTGGGGCGAGGAGCAAGAGAAGTCTTTTAATCTCATTAAGCAAAAATTAATTAATGCTCCTTTACTAGTTTACCTGATTTTGCTAATACTTTGAGATTGAATGTGATGCTTCAGGTGTAGGTATTGGTGGAGTGTTGATGCAAGGAGGGCGGCTGGTAGCGTACTTTAGTGAGAAGCTCAATGGAGCAGCGCTGAACTATCCAACGTATGACAAGGAGTCGTACGCACTTGTGAGGACATTATAGACGTGGAAAGACTACCTGAGGCCTGGGGAGTTTGTGATTCATATGGATCATGAGTCCTTAAAGCATCTCAAGGGGAAGCAGAAATGGAACAAGTGGCATGCCAAGTGGGTGGCATTCATAGAGACATTCCCCTACATCATCAAGTACAAACAAGGTAAGGAAAATGTAGTGGTCGACGCACTATCACGGAGGTATGTACTAATTTCTACCTTGGAGTAAAAAATTTTGGGGTTTTAGCATGTGAAAGAATTACATGTGCTAGATAATGATTTTAAAGGTGTGTTTGAAACATGCATGCATGGTCCACATGATAAATTTTATTTGCATTATGGTCTCTTGTTTAAAGAAGATAGATTGTGCATCCCTAGATCATCCATTCATGAATTACTTGTTAGGGAGGCGCATCGGGGTGGTTTAATGAGGCATTTTGGTGTGGCTAAGACTTTAAGTGCATTGCATGAACATTTCTATTGGCCACATATGAAACGTGATGTTGAGCGTGTTTGTGAAAAGTGCATAACTTGTAGACAAGCTAAGTCTAGGACACAACTACATGGAATGTATCTACAAATTCCTGTTCCTAGTGAGCCTTGGATTGACATTTCTATGGATTTTGTTTTGGGGTTGCCTAGGACTAAGAAGGGGAGGTATTCAATATTTGTTGTTGTTGATAGATTTTCGAAGATGGCGCATTTTATAGCTTGTCATAAAACAGATGATGCTTCTAACATTGCGGATATGTTCTTTAGAGAAGTCGTTAGGTTGCATGGCATGCCTAGAGCTATAGTGTCTGATCGTGACGTTAAATTTTTGAGTTACTTTTGGAAAACTTTGTGGGCTAAACTTGGCACAAAATTGTTGTTTTCTACTACTTGTCATCCTCAAACGGATGGACAAACTGAAGTTGTCAATAGAACTTTAGAAACACTTTTTCGTGCTATACTTAAGAAGAACTTAAAGAATTGGGAAGATTGTTTTCCTTTTGTTGAGTTTGCTTATAATCGCAGTGTGCATTCTACTACAAATTATTCGCCATTTTAGATTGTTTATGGTTTTAATCCTTTGACTCCTTTGGATTTGATGTCTTTACCTATGAGCGAAAGGTTAAACATGGATGGCAAAAAGAAGGCTGAATTTGTTTGGAGTTTGCATGAAAAGGCCAAAGCCAACATTGAGAAGAAGAATGAGCAATATGCCAAACAAGCCAACAAGGGGAAGAAAAAGGTGGTGTTTGAGAAGAATGATTGGGTGTGGTTGCACTTGTAGAAGGAAAGGTTCCCCGAGATGCAGCGTTCGAAGCTACTACCTAGGGGTGATAGACCATTTCAAGTCCTCGAGAGGATCAATGACAACGCCTACAAACTCGACCTGCTAGGTGAGTATAACGACAGTTCTACTTTTAATGTTAGTGATTTGTCGTTGTTTGATGTAGGTGATGAACAATATTTGAGGACAAATCCTTTTCAAGAAGGGGAGGATGATGCGAACACAATTGGTCAAGCCCCAAAGAAAGCATGGGAGCCTTTAGCTTTGCCAGAGGAACCAATCATGAGGGGACGTTTGAAAAGGACCAAAGAAGGATTGAATGGGCTTATGAGCAATCAAGGGTGGCTTACGTGCAGGGAGAAAAGTTCCGAAGGGTTCGTGATGCATGGGAGTGAGTTCGGGAACAAAAAGAACATTATTTAAGCAGTCCAGAGCCTACACGGACCCCAGCACGGATCTGTACACGGGTTCCATGTCCATTACAACCGAGAATGAAGAAATCAAGTGGGTACAAGGACCCGAGCATGGACCTGTACACTGGGTCCATGTCCTATACATCCGAGATGGAGAATTCCAGTGCCTACACGGACCCCCTTCCGGACCTCTACACAGGGTCCGTGTACCAGGCGGTTTGGCGAGAATTTTTTCTTTCTTTAGAGTTTTAATTTGTTTGGTAACTAGATTTGATATCTTTGGGGATAAGTAAACATATTATGGACGAATTTTGACACATTATTCAGATTATCATTGATATTTTATCAAAGTTTTAGAGTTTTTTTTCTCTCAAAACATTCAAAGACTTGCTTTGTTATTCAAATCAAATTTATCAAAGTTTTTAACTTTGTGGCGTTTGTCGATCGTTCTTGTGCGGATTGTCATAGGCTTGTTCTTTGAAGGTTCGTTCGAGTTTTCGATTGTTTCATTGTGATTATTTGTTGCTAAACTTATTATAGTATAGAGGTGAAAATCACGCACACACTTGTTTCAAAAGATCGGGACAAAAACATTTATCTTTGTTCGTTATTGAATCGAGGGCGCGATTCCAAATAAATCGTGTTTGCTTTTCATTCGTACGATGATTCATATCATATGGTCTACTTCTTTAAAAGGGCCATGATGAGCCTAACCTTGGATGTGATCCAAGGACCTTCAAGGAAGCATTATCTGATGCCGATTCATCAAAGTGGCTTGAAGCTATGGAATCCGAGACGAATTCCATGCATTCAAACCAAGTTTGGAATCTTGTGGATCCACCTAAGGGAACTGTTCCCATAGGGTGTAAATGGATTTACTAGAGGAAACTTGGGGTGGATGGGAAGGTATAGACCTTCGAGGCGCGATTGGTGACAAAATGATATACTCAAAGACAAGGAGTTGACTATGAGGAAACCTTTTCTCCAGTTGCAATGTTCAAGTCTATAAGAATATTGCTAGAAATAACTGCATGGTATGACTATGAGATATGGCAGATGGATATCAAGACAGCCTTTCTTAATGGGGATATTAAGGAAGAGATTTACATGTCTCAACCTGAAATGTTTACTTCTATCAGAAGTGAGCATATGGTATGCTAACTTCAGAGATCTATTTATGATCTAAAGCAGACATCTAGGAGTTGGAACCTCAGATTCGATAGTACAATCAAAGAGTTTGGTTTTACTAAGAATCTTGAGGAACCTTGTGTGTATAAGAAGGTCAGTGGGAGTACTGTGACATTCCTGGTTCTTTATGTTAATGACATACTACTCATTGGGAATGATGTAGGGATGTTGCAATCAACTAAAATATGGTTAGAGAATAAGTTCTCGATGCAGGACTTGGGTGAAGCATCTTTTGTATTGGGAATACAAATCTATAGAGACAGATCAAGAAGATTGCTTGGTCTCACCCTGTCCACTTACATTGATACCATCGTGAAGCGTTTCTCGATGGGTGATTCCAAGAGAGGACATCTACCAATGTGTCATGGCGTGTCCCTATCCAAGTCTATGTCTCCCAAGACTGATGCAGAGATACCGGCGATGACAAGCATTCCTTATGCATCTGCAATTGGTAGCATCATGCATGGGATGATATCTACACGTCCTTACGTGGCTTTCTCACTAAGTGTAGTGAGTAAATATCAACCGAACCCTGGTCTTCTGCACTGGAAAGCTGTGAAAGACATCCTCAAGTATTTTAGAAGGACCAATAAGTTGTTCTTGGTCTATGAGAGTGGAGAACGGAAATTGGAAGGCTATACCGACTCTAGCTTCCAAAGTGATATCGATGACTCAAAGTCAACCTCTGGGTTTGTATTCAGGCTCAATGGTGCTGCTTATTCATGCTCAATGGTGCTGCTGTCTCTTGGAAGAGTTTCAAGCAAGACAGTACTGCGAATTTCACCACTGAGGCCGAATACATTGCTGCATCAGCTGTAGCAAAGGAGGCTGCTTGGTTAAGGAATTTTGTTCAAGTGTTGGGCGTCATTCCTAATGGAGTTGCTCTTGTCCGCTGTTTTGTGACAACACGGGAGCCATAGCTCAAGTAAAGCAGCCAAGGTCTCATCAGAAATCCAAACTTGTATTGTGAAAGTACGACATCCTCCGAGAGATTGTGGATAGAGGAGAAGTGTCGATTGACAAATTCGGCTTCGCAGATACTGTTGCTGATCCACTAACTAAGACTTCACCTGAACCACTATTCAAGAATCATTGTGAATCGATGGGTTTGAAGCATATGGGTAGTTAGCTCTAGTGCAAGTGGGAGATTGTTAGAGTAGGTGCCCGTCGAGCCAAGTGTTGGCCGAAGTTTCACATTGAAATTCTATGTATAAACAATCTTTATTTTAATAATATTTGAAATTATTGTTTTGGCACATCTTTATATGTATACCCATGCTAGTTGCATAGATAAAGTATTTGAATATATAAATAGTAGAAAGAATATGAGATGCTCATATGATGAGTATCATGAAACTCATATTTGGAATACTGCATATTCTAAACGGTTCCTATTCGATTCAGCCGCCGCTAAGAAGGATATAGGCCGATCGAGTTTGAGACTAGTATCTACGATGTGAGTACCATGTTTCATTGGTAGGAGACATTGTGATGTCGGAGCATGCAGAAATGTGCTCCTTGTAGAGTGCACTGAACAACCCTCCACAAAGGACTTTCCAAGTGGTTCTCATTTATCGAGTGGAAATGTCCTAGTTTATGGTTGTACACCATTAGTCCTTATGACCTAGGACAACATTGAGACTCTATATGTTAGCATTGCACTTTGACTTGTTTACCGACTCATATGGGGTCATCAGGTGGCAATGTTGTGTGTTTTGTCGAAACATATAGAAGTCGTCGCATTGTAGTCGGGGATTCACCGCTGACCTTCGGGTATGGATATCTTATGTGTATGTAGTTTGAAATCTCTGATTAGAGTATGGTGGTAATTAAGAAACGGGTTTCTTAGATTACACCATCGATGCAATTACGACATGACACATAGTGTCGATTCATTGACGACTCTCGATATACCAATAGTTTCGAATCGGTCGGGATATATGAGATGAAGGGACCGTACTGTACGCTAACAATAATTGAATGGTTCTTGCAGGCACTGTAATTTGATACATAGGGAATCATGTAAGCGATGCATTTATTTAATTGTTATATTATCTAATTAAGTTTAAAATGAATTTAGTGATGTATAATTTGTAAAATTTGCATTATTTTAAATTATTTATGTTTATGTGATGCACGTTAAATATTGTCTTGAGTTTCATATTTCAGGCGATTATTCGATACGGGATCGAGGAAAAGAGACCGGTGACGATTTTGGCAATTTTAAAACGTGGTATTTTATTTTAAGCTAAGAATGTGGCATTTTAAATTATTTATTATGTTTTAGTATTTTTAAAGCCTAATTTAATTTATTAGGTGATTTTAAGATTTTTAAACTTTTAAAGTTTAAGTCATGTGTATTTGTTTTTCAAATTTAGGGATTCTAGTAATTTAGAGGAGAATTGGAATTTTAATTATCATGTAAATTGCTTATTATTTATTTAATTAAGCTAATTAGCCCCTAATTAATCACACACACACGTTACACACACTCACACACACTTACATGTTTTTACACACACCATCAGCACACGCATTTCATTCCATCTCATTTCAGATTTTTGAGAGCAAAATAAAACCTAGAATTCTAAGAAAACTCAACAGTCGCCCCCTCTCTTCAATGATTTCAGCAATTCTCGCCACTTTTCTTCAAGAAAATCATGTCACGTTCATTTCGGATCATCCCTCAAATATTTCCTGCTTTGGTATCGTCAGTTCGGTAATTTTAAATATCAAAAGACATGCATATTCCATTATGCGTAAATATTATGTTTTGTGATGTTTATTATGTGTAAAAATCCATGTAGGATGTACAAAGTTTGAGCAAAAATTTGTTGGATCGATTTTTAAAATGTTTTTGGGATCAAAAACTAAAAATTTGCTGTCATTTTAATTACTGCGACTTTTCGGTCGATTTTCTGAAAAAAATTTCAACGTATAAAACGTAGAAATTTTTGATACCTTCGATTTCACAATAAATTCAAAATATTTGGATAAAAAATGCTTGAGTTATGATTGTTTTTGTGGGACTGCTCAAACTGCGGTTTCCTGAAAAATATGTTCTTGACGTGTTCTTGAAGTTTAATTGTTGCAGGTTTTGTTGGGAACCATTGGGTGATCGCCGATGAGTTTAAGTATTGTGAATATGATGTTGGGATCGTTTTTGGTGCGTCGGTTCGTGTTGATAGGCACTTGATTGCATTAGAATTCGTAGGATGCGTTTTGGTGTCAAATGTCGTGTTCACGGATTGGGTTGCGTTGTTTGTGATGCGTAGTTATTTTGGGTTTGTATGAGTTTGAATAAGTGCCATAGCATCCTAGGATGGGTTTTGAGGAGTTGGTTCACGGTCCGTATGATCGAGTGAGTAGGATTAAGTCACAAGTGTAGGGAATTCCGTTGGTGCGCAATTCCAGTAAGTACACGGACCAGAACCCGGACCCTTACACGTGGTCCGTGCCATTTTTTCCTTTAAAATGTGATTTTGCAGCACCTACCGGACCCCTACCTGGACCCTAACTTGGTGTCCGTGTACCCCTTTTAAAAAAAAAAATTTGTTTTTTGGGATTGTTTTTGGGTTTGATGTCATGATTTAGTACGATGATTAAACGAGGTCGAGTCCCGAGAGAGTTAGAACGTCATAAGGAAATTTTTTCATTTTTTGGTGTGAGCATGACTATACGTCTAAGCTATGAAAGATATGTGTTTGAACTCATGTTAGTATGTGTTGTGGTGGCCCCAAGCGAGATCCAACGAATCGCTCAACGCCAAGTAAATATGTTTGATGTGCAAAAGAAAATATGTTTATGTTTTTGAGGTATGCTAAATGTCTTGTGACAAAATTATGAACGGGTTTGGAAGTCGGTGAACGTGGTCGAGGACCTCTCAACCCCGATAAAGCATGATCAGGTTTAGATCAGGAATGGAAAGCGGTAAAGCATGGCTAGGGACCAATCCACCCGGGAAAGCATGACCGAGGATCTCATGTATGTGGTATTGAATTTTCCCTGCCAGCCCAGTAATGTGGTTTAGTCTGTCCAGACACATTTACGTATGGGTCACTTGCTTTGAAACATATCTCTACGCAAAATGATGTTATGTATGCTCAAGTATGTATGATGCAAGTACGTTTAAAAAAAGTTTTATGATGATGGCACGTCGACGTTTATTCTACTACGTTCATGTTTCAAATATGTTTATGCTAATACTTTATGTTTCAAGTTTATGCTAATACTTTAAGTATGTTTATGCTAATACTTTCAAGTTTCAAGTATGTAAGCCCTACTTTAAATATGTATGTGGTTTTATTATGTAGTACTTGCCATCTCCAGTTTATATATGTTGAGTCTCTAGACTCACTAGACTTGATCGATGTAGGTGGGGATGACTTTGAGGAGACGAGGGGTGGGGACCAATGAGCCGGCTTGGACTGAGCAGGAGGCTAAACCCGAGGACCGCCCATGTTTTTAAGAAATTATGCAATGTTTCAAATACTCTGATTTCACGGTATTGTTTACGATATTTAAACAAGTGTTTTTAACAAACATTATTTGTAATATTTTCATTGCAAATATTTTGAATGATCAGTTTATTGTTATCGCAAATCGAAGGTTTCTATTTAATTAAGAAATTTTTATTTTTCTGCAAATTTTAAAGTAGTTAAAAGTACGGTATGTTACAGTTGGTATCAAAGCGGTGTTCTTGTAAATGGTTATGCCTAATGCCAGTTGCGAGAAGTTACTAAGCCACACCTCAAGTCTGTAAGTTTTTAAGGTTTTAAATTATTTCATGTATTAAGCATCCAATCATGATTTCAGCATGTGCATATTTAAATTCAAATTACATGCATCTTATGATATTGGTATTATGTTCATGTATGTTTGGTTTACGTGTTGGGTAAATATTGGAGCAGCATGCTTCCCAGACGTAGGATTGCGTGTGAAGCTGGCGATGAGAATAGGGAAGCTCAGGATGGCGAGATGGTCACTCCTCCTCGTCCACCCCCAGATATGCAGGCTCATATGCTTGCAGGGATGACTCAGTTCTTCACGCATTTTGCGGAAAACAAAGCTGCAGTGGACATAGGGGCGAGGCCAAGGCCAGAGGAAGTTTATGAGAGGTTCAAGAGGATTGACCCAAAGAAGTTCTAGGAGACTACTGACCCGATGATAGCGGAAGGATGGATTAAGTCCATCGAGCTGATCTTTGTGTCTACGGAGCTGCAGGATGCAGACAGGGTCAGGTGTGCCACATTTTTACTGATAGGGGACGCCAGACTGTGGTGGGAGAACGCATCAGTGTCAGTGAACTTGCGAACACTGACTTGGGATGGGTTTAAGGAGGTTTTATACTCCAAGTACTTCACTGAGGAAGTACGATCCCACCTGACCGGGGAGTTCATGACGTTGCGTCAGGAAGACAGCAGCGTAGCTTAGTTCGTGAGGAAGTTCGAGAGGGGGTGACACTTTGTACCCTTGATTGCGAATGATGCCCAAGAGAAGCTGAGGAATTTTATTGATGGGTTGCGGCCGATCTTTCATCGTGACGTGAGGGTTGCTGGTCCTACTACTTATGCAGTTTTTGTGTCGAGAGCTTTGGCGGCAGAGCAGGACCAAAGTGACATTGAGGTCGATAGGCAGGGCAAGAGACCCTATCAGGCACCTGTCTTGAGAATCTTTGTAAGTCATTAAGAAACTTAGGATTAAGTGGATATGAGTACTGGAATTAGGTTATCTAAGACTACTTGGGTTGTGTAAGTTTTAATTTCAAGTTTATGAAAGAGGTGTTCATACGGGGATATTGGGTGAGATAAAAACAAAAGGGAATTAGTTGTATTCAACATAGTTTACCAATGGACGAATATTAAGATTTTTTTTTTATCGAGTAAGAAATCTAAAATCATTATATGAGGATTTTAGAATTCTATGGGTTATAAGTGATGTTGATTTATTAGGGTTAGTCCATAATTAACAGTGGGAAGCTTATTAAGTGTGGGGACCCGGACGCTAAATCATTTCTGAATCATTCTTTATGATTAAATGGATCAATTATATACACTGGGTCAAAATTTTTTTTTAAAAAAACTTGTGCAGCATATAAACAAGTGTATGAAACTATATAACAAGTCATACTCCATTTTATTTAAATACAAGATTAGGTGCGATATCTACAACATGATCTGAATATACAAAAGATATGCATAACTAACTAGTGTTCCTCAACCCTACATACAAGAGTTGCACAACCAGTCTATATCTAAGCCCGGATCACCACTCTAATCTCGATCTTTCATCCTCTTCTTGACCCTGATCCTGTCTCACCTGTTGTCATGCAAACATACAAACACAACAACAGCCGGATAACTCCGGTGAGAATATAATTCCCAGTATAAACAATGCATACATGCATTTCATATAACATATACAAAAGCATATAAAAGTTATCAATTCGTTGGATGTATTCGGAACATTTTCCACTAAGTGATTTATATGAATCATTAATTTTCCTTTCCTGGAGTTTTTCCCTTATTCATATAGTTCCGTATTTCAAAAAAAATAAAAATATTATAAGCACAATAATTGGCCCAAGTGCTATTTTTACCCAAGGCTTTGCTACTTCAGGTCTTTTAACTGAAATACACAAATCCACGGTATTAGTACCAGCTCTTCAATCACATGTATCAAATCTGAAAACATGAAACAACATAAAACTGAAAATCAAACTCTTAGACTCTTAATCTCTGACTCGACTCTTATCTAGTCTAGGGATCCCGGTTCCCGGACGTTGGCACATTATATCGAATCTCTTCAATAAGAGTCGATCTACTCGTAAGCACATCGATATAACCAAACATCCAGTGTCTTAGCACCTCTGCCAAAGACTCGTTCTCGATGTCTCCCTTCTATTCTCTGCTTTTCTATAAATCAATAGAAATAGCATTCTCATTCAAGTAATACAAGGTATAAAACATTAACAAGGAAGTATGTGGTTTTGGGAAACTCAAGTCGAATCTGACTCGAGTCGTATCTCCCGATTTAACATTGATTTATACCTTTCTTTTCTCAGTACAAAAGCTGGGTAATTCTGATCTTTCTGCTATCGGTTCTGAAGCCTTCAATACCAAATCTGGAATGACATATTTGAGAAGTACAATATCACATACTACTCAAATCAATACTTAATTGATCAATCTTAATCTAGATAATTGTCGACGGCACAACGGCACAATCTCGATATCCCCGGCAACTTAAACAACGAGAGATATAATCCACAATTCACAATCCTCACAATTACAATTCATAATCTCCAAAAATCTGTATAACCAAATCAATATAATCTGGAAAATCGTAACAAGTTCATACGGTATCCGTTCTTCTATTCGGTTTCGATTATACAATGTCTAATATCTCAAGAACATACTATAGAAATCAAATCATGATTCCTCCAACATATAAATTTCGAACCATGCTAGAAATCAATAAAACTTACATCTTGTTGAAGCCTTCGACAAGAGGAACACGGAAACAAACTCAGATTTAAAATCAGACGGGCGGATCATGTACAAGTCAAATTATAAAATCAAGAACTTGAGAATTCTCCGTGGGAGCCTCGGTCTTCCGTTTATGCTGAATTCTGAATGAATGAAAGAAGAGTTATCATTTAATTGCACAACAAGGACAAGTGGCTTAATCTTCATACTGCACGTCTCGCGCATACGCGCGTCTAGCACCGGCGCTTATGCGCGAGACTCTCTGTCTCGGCGCTTGACTGTTTCATCTGCAAAGATCCCTTTAGTCAGAGATTCAGAGGTTTGGGTTAGAGGTTTATCCTAAGGGCAGAGCTCCTAAGCTGTCTAATATAACAGTCCAGTCTTCTTTGCTAGACCGAATCCGTAAGGGTCAGCCTTTGGATGAGCAGTTACAGAAATGGAGACTGATGGACGAGGCCAAGGGCAGTGTACTATATACACAGTGTCCGATGGTATTGTGAGATACAGAGGGAGAATGTTGGTGCCTAGTGTTGATTCGATCAGAGAGGATATTCTAACAGAGGCGCATGCATCTCCGTATTCCGTCCGTCCAGGAGGTACAAAGATGTACAATGATTTGCAGATTCTGTATTGGTGGCCAAGTATGAAGCGAGACATTTGCCGATTTGTATCTGAATGTCTCACTTGTCAGCAGGTGAAGGCAGAGCATCAGAGGCCAGCAGGAATGTTTAAACCACTCCCTATCCTCGAGTGAAAGTGGGAGAATATCACCATGGACTTCGTTGTTGGTTTGCCGAGATCAGTCAGAGGATCCAATGCTATTTGGGTTATAGTGGAATGACTTACTAAGTCCGTACACTTCTTGCCAATGAAGACTACTTTCTCCATGACGCAGTATGCGGAGCTCTATATCAGGGAGATAGTTCGATTGCACGGGATCCCAATTTCGATTGTGTCCGACAGGGACCCGAGGTTTACATCGTCCTTTTGGAAGAGTTTACATGCAGCCATGGGACGAAGTTGCTATTCAGTAGAGCTCTCCACCCTCAGATAGATGGCCAGTCTGAGCGAGTAATTCAGAATTTGGAGGATTTACTGAAAGCTTGTGTGATCGATTTCCACGGGAATTAGGAATCGAAGCTACCTCTAGTAGAGTTTACCTACAACAACAACTTTCAATCATCTGTAGGTATGGCTCCCTACGAGGCGTTGTATGGAAGTAAGTACAGATCACCGATTCATTGGAAAGAGGTCGGTAAGAGATCAGAATTTGGTCCAGAGATTGTTTAGCAGACTGCAGATGTGGTGGTCAAGATCCGAGACAGGATGAAGTCCGCACAGAGTTGTCAAAAGAGTTATGCTGACAAGAGGAGAAGGGATCTAGAGTTTGTCGTAGGTGATTACGTTTTTGTGAAGATAGAACCCATAAAGGGTGTTATGAGATTTGGGAAGAGAGGCAAGCTTAGTCCGAGGTTTATTAGACTGTTCGAGATTCTTGATATGGTTGCGACATTAGCTTATCGTGTAGCACTACCGCCAAATCTGGCTGGTGTACATAATGTGTTCCACGTCTCAATGCTGAGGAAGTACCTAGCGAATCATTCGCTTTTTTTGAATTTTGAGCCGTTGCAGTTGCCTCCAGATCTGTCGTACGAGGAAAGACCTGTCCAAATCCTAGATAGACAGGAGCGGAGACTTCTGAACAAGGTGACCAAGTTGGTCAAAGTCCGGCGGCTGAATCTATTAGTGGAGGAGGAAACTTGGGAGACAGAAGCAGATATGAGAAGTCGCTATCCGGAACTGTTTGGCAAGATATAATTTCGAGGACGAAATTTATTTAAGTGGGGGAGGAATTGTAGAGCCCAAATTCAGTACACGTAAAATCCATGCATTTATTTAATTGTTAAATTATCTAATTAAGTTTAAAATGAATTTAGTGATGTATAATTTGTGAAATTTGCATTATTTTAAATTATTTATGTTCATGTGATGTACGTTAAATATTTTCTTGAGTTTCATATTTCAGGCGATTATTCGATGCGGGATCGAGGAAAAGAGACCGGTGACGATATTTGTAATTTTAAAACGTGTTATTTTATTTTAAGTTAAGAATGGGGTATTTTAAATGATTTATTAAGTTTTAGCATTTTTAAAGCCTAATTTAATTTATTAGGTGATTTTAAGATTTTTAAACTTTTAAAGTTTAAGGCATGTGTATTTTTTTTCAAATGCAGGGATGCTAGTAATTTAGTGGAGAATTTTTATTTTAATTATCATGTAAATTGCTTATTATTTATTTAATTAAGCTAATTAGCCCCTAATTACCCCTAATTAATCGCACACACGTTACACACACTCACACACACTTACACATTTTTACACACACCATCAGTACACGCAATTCATTCCATCTAATTTCAGATTTTTGTGAGCAAAATAAAACCTAGGATTCTAAGAAAACTCAGCAGCCGCCCCTTTCCTTCAAAGATTTCAGCAATTCTCGCCACTTTTCTTCATGAAAATCGTGCCACGTTCGTCCCGGATCGTCCCTCGCATCTTTCCCGCTTCGGTATCGTCGGTTCGGTAATTTTAAATATCAAAAGGCATGTATATTCTATTATTCCTACGTCGATATCGTCATATTATGTGATGTGATGTTTATTATGCGTAAAAATCCATGTATGATGTACAAAGTTTGAGCAGAAATTTGTTGGATCGATTTTTGAAACGTTTTCGGTCGATTTTTTGTAAAACTTTCAACATATAAAACGTAGAAATTTTTGATACCTTCGATTTGACAATAAATTCGATTTGGATAAGAAATGAGTGAGTTATGATTGTTTTTTTGGGATTGCTCAAACTGCATTTTCCTGAAAATTATGTTCTTGACGTGTTCTTGAATTTTAATTGTTGTAGGCTTCGTTGGGAACCGTTGGGTGATCGCTGCTGTGTTTAAGTATTTTGAGTATGATGTTGGGATTGTTTTTGGTGTGTCGGTTCGTGTCGATAGGCACTTGATTGCATTAGAATTCGTAGGATGCATTTTGGTGTCAAATGTCGTTTTCATGGATTGGGTTGCGTTGTTTGTGATGTGTAGTTTGTTTGAGTTTGAATAAGTGCCATAGCATCCTAGGATGGATTTTGAGGTGTTGGTTCACGGTCCTTATGATCGAGTGAGTAGGATTAAGTCACAAGTGTAGGGAATTCCGTTGTTGCGCAATTCAAGTAGGTACATGGACCCGAACCCGGACCCTTACACGGGGTCGATGCCTTTTTTCCTTCAAAATGTGATTTTCCAGCACCAACCCGGACCCTTACACGGGGTCCGTGTACCTCTTAAAAAATAAATTTTTTTTTGGGCATTGTTTTTGAGTTTGATGTCATTATTTAGTACGATGATTAAATGAGGTCGAGTCCTGAGGGATTTAGAACGTCATAAGAAAATTTTGTCATTTTTTGGTGTGAACATGACTATACGTCTAAGCTATGAAAAATAATTGTTTGAACTCATGTTAGTATGTGCAGCGGTGGCCCCAAGCGAGATCCAACGAATCTCTCAACGCCAAGTAAGTATGTTCGACGTGCGAAAGAAAATATGTTTATGTTTTTTAGGTATGCTAAATGTCTTGTGACCAAATTAATAACGGGTTTGGAAGTCGGTGAACGTGGCCGAGGACCTCTTCTCCCCGGTAAACCGTGACCGGATTTAGATCAGGATTGGAAAGCGGTAAAGCATGACCAGGGACCAATCCACCGAGTAAAGCATGACCGGGGATCTCATGTATGTGGTAGTAGATTTTTCCTGCCAACCCAGTACTGTGGTTTAGTCTGATCAGGCACATTTATGTATGGGTCACTTGCTTTGAAACATATCTCTACGCAAAATGATGTTATGCATGCTCAAGTATGTATGATGCAAGTATGTTTAAGAAAAATTTTATGATGATGGCACGTCTACGTTTATGCTAATACGTACGTTCATGTTTCAAGTATGTTTATGCTAATACGTACGTTCAATTTTCAAGTATGTAAGCCCTACTTTAAAGATGTATGTGGTTTTATTATGTAGTACTTGCTATATCCAATTTATACATGTTGAGTCTCTAGACTCACTTGACTTGATCGATGTAGGTGAGGATGACTTTGAGGAGACGAGGGGTGGAGACCAATGAGTCGGCTTGGACTGAGCAGGATGCTAAACCCGAGGACCGCCCATGTTTTTTAGAAATTATACAATGTTTCAAATACTCTGATTTCACGTTATTGTTTACGACAGTTAAACAAGTGTTCTTAGCAAACTTTATTTGTGATATTTTCATTGCAAATATTTTGAATGATCAGTTTATTGTTATCGCAAATTGAAGGTTTCTAATTAATTAAGAAAATTTTTATTTTTTCGCAAATTTTTAAGTAGTTAAAAGTATGGTACGTTACACTAGGCGTTTAACATGATTGGTTGGGTACTATCATACTTGAGTTCTGACGTTTTTATTATCAAGGAGTTTATAACTAAGAATGGAGCAATTGGGGTATGCTCATATAAGGACATGTTTAGTCCCAAATCACATGAAATGTGAACCCACTGCTAGTTGTATCAATGAACCATTGAGAGTCACACAAGTGCTAACTTTTTAGATCCCATTGAGAAATAAAATAGTTCAGTGTGTTGAATGATTTATAAAGAAGTTTATAAGCGCAAATAAAAATAGAAGTATGACTTCTATGAGAGAATTACGGAGAATGTAACTTTTAATTTGAGGAAGTGTTCCTAAATTAAAAGATGCCTCAAATAAATAATGTATTTGAAAATTGTGATTTTCATAAACATTATTATGGACTAAATTAAATAAATTCAAGTGTCGAATTAATTAAACACTAGTGGACCTAGTAGAGGCCAAATAATTAAATTAATTCAAGTGTTGAATTAATTAAACAATATTGGGTCTTGTAGAGCCCAATAGAAAATAATTATTCAACTAGTGGGCTTGAGTAAAATCAAGTAAAGTTTAAATGGTCTCAAATGTGTTTGAGATATTTAAATAAAAGTCCATGGGCTTTTTAATTGTTACAAACCCAAATAGAATTGTATGCATGGGAGGTGAAGGGTTGGGAGACAACTTTTTCAATAAACAAGGCATGTGTCTCACATGCACTTTAACTTTTTCAAGGACCAAGAAAAGTCTTCCCTTCTCTCCTCAAGCATGATATGTCCGAAATATTGAGCATCCATTCTCTCCAATTTTCCTTTTTCTAATTGTTGAGTAAAGCTTACACTTCTCAATGAAAAATGCTCTAATTTTTCTAGTGCAAAATAAGAGTGGTTCTACTTTGTTAGTGCTGGACCTGATTTAAAGGAAGGAGTCCAAGAGCTAGGGAAGCTTGTAGAGGGTCAACCATACAAGAGCTAAGTTGTTTACAACTTAGTTGGAGCCATCATTAATCTTTTAAGATTGATAGGTAATTTTCTAAAATACCCTATGAATGTCATTTTGTGTTTTATGGTATTTGCTACACATCATGGTTTGAGGTGCTCGATTTTTGCTATAAAAATATTTTTGAAACTTTCGTTGCGCAAGAGGGCACCGTAACCGATCCCCTTTCAAAATCACGAGTCTTATATACTGTGTTACGATCACCTCATATTCATAAAAAGTCCAGAGAACAATTTTAAATGAAAATAAAGAATTAATTTTTGGTCATAAAAACAGAAACGCATGAATTGCGCAAGAATTTCTTTCGGTTAAAACGCCGTGCGACTCGGAGGACATAAGACTTCTTGTTCAAGCTAGAAAGATCGCCGACTGGATGCTCCTACCCCACCATGCACGACCCTTTACCTTAAGAAGAGAGGTATGAAGCGTGGGAAAGAATGCAAGAAGTGTACGATACAACAGTTAACCTTAAGGAGTGGCGGCAAACCTCTTGATTGATCAACGTGAGTGAACTGTGCTTAGACGCTTCGTAAAACCGCACCGATCTACGAGAGGAGCTGATAGATGAGTAGGCTTCCCCTTTCGATTCACGGAATGTCATCTGGGACTCGATGGGAGTTTGCGTGCCTCGGTAGGAAAGAGATCACAGGAGTATAGCACAAGATCTCCTTTTCTTGCTGCCATGGGGTCGATCTGTGAACAAGGTAAACCCAATGGGAACCAAAAATGGGGGTACCACATTTGGCAGAAGACGATCCAAAAAGCGAAGGCTCACCAAGAAGGAACTTTGGATACCTTATTATTAAAAGGGGAAAGGGGGTGAGAAAGGCAAGAGGTAGCTTGCTTCCAAGCCAACCCGGCCGCGAGGAATCAAGAGATCTTTGCATTTGCTGACTTGGATCTTGGGCGACAGAATAAGGCAGCCATTAGCGACGAGCAGTCGATAACTAGCATTCCGCAGTGCCCTTTCTTATCGTTCCAGGTATTACAAGAAGTATGTAGCTCTTTCTCCTTTCAAGTATTCAATACTCTTCGTTTTGGTATAGAGTCACATAGCTCGATAAGAAATAAGAAGTCATCTACTCCTAAACTCATTAAATCAAGAGCTAGGGAAGGGGTGTCGCTCCTCTTCTTTTCTTATGAGGATAATGGGATTTTTTTACTCTAGTTTTGTGGCTAAAAAGAGGAGCAAGGGCTAAGCGGAACTCTTCTCTTACGATATTTATAGTTGGATGAAAAGAGTGGAACTACTTCACTCTTAGCTCATAAAATCATTATCTCAACGACTCTAACTCTTGAACAAAGGAATTCAAAAAAGGGAAGAACTATGGATCTCAAGTAGAAAAAAAAAGTCCCAAGCTTGACGTAAGGGCCGGGATAACATAGAAGAGGAAAAAGAAGATACTATAAAAATAATAAAAAACATAAGAGAAGACGATTCTCCGCAAATACCCACTACTAGAGCTAAATGGGTATTTGCTCAACGGAAAGAACAATAGATATAATCATAGGTCCTACGCTTTTCAGTTCAGAAATAACTATGCATGTATCTTAGTGCAACAAGGAAAATAAAAGAGGGGACAACAAAGAAAAGAAAAAAAACAACGAAAAACAAAAAAAAGAACATGAACAGAAAGATGAAACAACAAGATAGAGAAATAAAAACATTGGAGGAACTTATGGAAGCAAGAAATAATTATGAAATAACTGGAAGTACTTTAAGAAAATTTATTATGCTTACTCTCATACACGCAGAATTAAGAGAAAAGATTGAGAAGAAAATGGTACATACCGAAATACACCTTTTCGGGTATTGATATGTGATCAAAACGAAGATCCAGACTACTATATAACCTACCATATAAGTTTAGTATCCAAGACAGGATATAGGATGGTAATAATACCATCTAATACAGATTTGCTTTTATATATAGAAACAACATTATTACTAGACAAAATGGTGTTGAAAAACACTAACAAAAACGAAGAGGAATTTTATTCAGAACTTCTTTCCACAAGTAATGTGAAGTGTCTCTATCGTTTAAATTTAGTAAAAAACCTATCAACGGTAGATCGATCTTCATTATTGAATAAAATGCTATCAATTATTGGAAATAACATAATATATTATTATATTGAATCCATCTTAATTATCGATATATTGATTGTGATGATAATGAAGCATATCTTAGTGGTATTTCCATACCCCCCGTTGGATATTTATCTAGCAACTTACGTAATATAATGGTGAGTGAGCTAGATAATGAGTTTATATCATTATATCCATCTATCTACTACTATCGTCACGTTAGCGAAGTCTATATATCCAATTATGGAGATCTAACGGAGGATGATATATATTCATTGCTAGATAAACTGGGCCTTTGAGGCAATCTCTATTCTATTAGACCGGGAAAGAAGACAAAATTTCTTATTGGAGAAATTGGTATTTAAAATGAAGGTAATATATATATATATAGAGGATATGATGATGAAAAAATCAACGATTTTCAAAATGGTGAATAACCCTGAATGGTACCTGTTCTTATGTGAAATCGAGAACTTGCAAATGTTTTCTCTATGTAATGACTTCGACAAACTTTCTTTGGATGATCAAATAGGTGGTTTGATATGAATTTTGCCGAGCATGGCATGCTAATGGTTGAAAGGAGATTCAAGGAAGCATTGCATGGATTCATAAGCGGTCAAGAAGAGCTTGCAAGCAAGGTTCCAAGCCTCAAAGGAGTCGTGATACATGAAAGTGAGCTTGGAGACCAAATGAATGCTAATAAGTGCGGAGTAATGTGGATGGACCAGCGCCCGGGAAGAAGCGCCGAAGCGCTAGGAAGAAGACTCCTAGCGCCTAAGCGCTACTTTTGCGTGCCTCTAGCGCTGCTTCCGAAGCGCTAGGAAGAAGACCCCTAGCACCTAGGCGTTGCTTGTGCCGAAGGTGCAGCGCCTAGGCGCTACTTGGTCAGCGCCGCGACGCGCCGTCGTGCAGATTTTTCATTTGGAAACCCTAGTTACAGATTTTAATGTATTTTTCTATATAAGAACATATTTCCTAACTTGTAAAGAATTAATTCTTGAATTTTAATCATATTTGTGAGTTTTTCTCTTAATTTCAAAGCATGAAAAAAAAATACAAAAATTTCGAAAATTTGGCCTATATTGGTTTTGCTATTTTGTTCAATTCTCTTGCGGGAGCCAAATTCAAGTGTCTCTCAAAATCAAGAAAAAAAATTGTTCTATTGTTTAGCATTGAATCTTGTTCTTATCTTTTGTAGGAGTCATATTCAAGTGTCTCTCAAAATAAAAAAAAATTTAAATTTCTTGTTTTACGCAATTCGTGTAAGTCGGTTTGCAAGTGTCGTGAAGTTTGAACTTGTTAGTTTGATGCACAGAAGCTACAAAGCCTGAGAGTGTACCTTACGTGAGAATTCTCAAATCGAGTGAAATACTAGAGGGTGAGCGTTTATTTCTTTTAGTGATGTGCGAGGTTTTGTAATGAGGACAAAAAAAAAGGGAGGAAAAAAAAAGAGATTCGAGTGAATTTTCATTGGAGTGACCAGTGAGGATTCGTGGTATGGAAACTTTATTATTTTATTGTTTTTGTAACGCCCCGAAAATTTTAAGGTCCACGCGAACCACATGCATACAAATTATTAAATTCCTTTGTATTTCAATTATATGTTTTAATTGCATAAATTAATTATGTTGTGCATTTTGACATGTTTAAAATATACTTTTCTACATGGTTGCAAAAAATGTATTTTTTAAAGGTTATTCGAGTTGCGATCGAGGAACGGAAACCGACGGCTGAAAAATAGAAAATATTTTTATTAAATAATTGTTTTTAATTATTTAAATTATGGGTGATGTTTTTTCTTATTTTTGAAAATACGAGGTTTTGAGGTGATTTTATACGCCGGAACGTAATTTTTATCGGTGTTGGTTTTTCACCAAAAATACGAACGTTTTGGTAACCCGGCTAATAAATTCTCAAATTTTTCCAAACAAATTGATTTTAGTATTTTAATTAAACACTATTGGGCCTAATTGATTTTCTTAATGGGCCTAAACCTTTGTTAAGTGTTTAATTATTATTTTAATCTAAAATTACCCCATAACCCACACCATAACACACGCCCCACACCCCTTGAAAAATCAAACTCTCCCTTGCACTTGAATTACACGACCCACACACAAGAAATCAAATGTAAAGTTTTCGAAAATAGCAAGGAGTTCAAGCCATCGTCTTCTCGTCGCCGTTCTTCGATTCGGCAACGATTATTCGTGCATAAAAAACGCAAAGGCATGCCATAATTCTCCTTTTAATCATCCATCACACCATAGTATTTATTTAATTGTGTTTTGCATGAAAAACAAATTGAACATCATGATATTTTCGTAACTATGCCTATGTGTGTGGTAAACTCTTGTGTTTTGGTTAAAAAATCATGTTTAATTTGTGTTAAGGGGCTGCCATGGTTAGGGTATGGATTAAGGGTGTTTTTACACAAATTTTATGGTCCTAGAAACACACCAAATAAGCTGCAAACTTGAATAACAAAAGGTAGAAAAAAAAACGTAGGCATCAATTACAAGAACCGAGAGTTTGTGGGTCTTCATGGGTGCGGCTACTATTGCATGGGTTGATGGGGCTCGACCAAGGCTTGTCCATGGTTAGGGGTGGTCTCAGTCTAGGGCTGGGTAGGGTCCTAGCCATGCTAGGATTCGAAATAAGTGGGCTGGGAGGAGTCCTATCCATCAAGGACTCCTACCCGAGAATTGGCAGAAATTGTGCGCAGGTTTCAGAAGCTGGTGCAAGGAGAAAGGGATCGGCCAGGGGGCTTGGGCTAGGCTAGGTTAGGTCCTTAGGGTCCTAGGAGAGTGCTTGGGGGGCTGGTTCAAGGAGCGACTTGATGGTTGGGTGGTTAGCAACAGAAAACGGGAGGGAAGCTCCTACGTACGCGAGGCTGCTGTGTTGTTTAGTTGGTGGCTGCTCGTGTCCAGGGGTTTGGGTCGGTCTGGGATTGATCTAGGCATTGTCCAAGGAAGGTTAGGGTGTGCTGGGCTCGGTGGTGGCTCTGTTGGTAGAGTCCTAGGGTCACTAGGAGTTCTTATGCGTGAGTTCATCCTTGGGCGGATTGTGTAGCTTAGTTCCAGGTGAGTTTGAGCGAGCCTGGGCTAGGTTTAGGGGATTGGGCTTGGTCAGGAGGGTTCCTAGATGGGTTGGCTCAGGTTTGGCTGGAGGTGGCACGGGTGTGGCTCGAGTAAATTAGGAGATGGCTCGGTGTGTTCCTCGAAGGGTCAAAGACGAGATTAATTAAACTAAAATTGAATCCATGGGTCCACGGGCGTGGCTCATGACTTGGAAGGGTATAATAAATCATAAAAATGCTATGTTTAAATTTTGGGATCAATATAATGAGTTTTAGATTTATTCGGGATTTAATCGCCGCACGAAACGATAATTAAAGAATTAATTGAAAAGCCTAGTTTTATGCTTAATAAAATTATGAAAAACTAGGTTTAAGCTTAAATAATGATTAAAAGTCTAAGTTTTTAATTTGGGAATTCTATATTAAGGTTTGGTTTAATTCGGGATTAAAACGCGCTAATATGTCTTATTTAAAGAATAAATTAAAAGTCATCGAATTAAGACAAATAAAAATATGAGAAAATTCATGTAAGCTTAAATAATTATTTGGGACATGTAAGAGTCAATGAAATTAAGAAAATGTCAAAAACGGGAAATTTTACGTCCAGGGGTAAAACAGTCATTTTACACTTTGAAATTAGTAAACGTCATGGCAGTATCCTGAATGCTGTTTTATGCGCTAATATGATTATTTTCTATAGTTATGGATGTTTATGGAATTTTATATGTCAAAATGATATTTTAAACGTTTATGGGATTTTATATGTTAAAATGATATTTTAAATGTTTAGAGAATTTTATATGTTTATGATTTAATATGTTAAAATGTTATTTTAAATGTTTTGAGGATAAAATGATTATTTTTAAATATTTATGAAATGTTCATGATTAAATTATGATTTTTAAATGTCTATGGGATTCTTATGGTTTAAAGCAGACATTTAAAAAACATGCATCATGCTTGGTTTCAAAAAAAAAATTATATGTATGATTTTTATAAAGTAATGAGAAAGTAAACGTTGAAGGAAGTGAAGTAATTGTGACTCATTCGATAATATAACGCCCCGAAAATTTAAAAGTCCACGCAAACCACATGCATGCAATTATTAAATTCTCTTGTATTTTAATTAAATATTTTAATTGCTTGAATTAATTATGTTGTGCATATTTACATGTTTAAAATATATTTTTCTACATGGTTGCATTAAAATGTATTTTTAAGTGTTATTCGAGTTGCGATCGAGGAACGGAGACCGAGGGCTGAAAAATAGAAAATGTTTTTATTGGTTAATTGTTTTTAATTATTTAAATTAAGGGTGATTCTTTTTCATATTTTTGAAAATATGGGGTTTTGAGGTGATTTTATACGCCGAGGCATAATTTTTATCGGTGTTGGATTTTCAACAAAAACGCGAACGTTTTGGCAACCCGGCTAATAAATTCACAAACTTATTTAAGAAAAATTATTTTTAAATCTTTTAATGTTTTTAATTAAACACTAATGGGATTTATGGGCCTAATTATATTTTTAATGGGCCTAAGTTTAATTAATGATTTATTATGTATAAAATAATCAAAACCCACCCCTTAACCCTCATTGTGTACGCCAAAATCAAATCAAAATTCTTTCTCCCTAGCAAAAACATCTCACGGCACACACAAAATTTTGGGAAGGAAAAAGCTTCAAGTTTTGCTAAGGTTTTCTTGTCGTCGTCTCCTCGCCGTCGTTCTTCGTCGTCAATGTACAATCGTGCGTTTAATATGCAAAGGCACGCCTATTCTTCCCTTCAAACCATCATCACATCATATTATATTTTTATGCATAAAAGTTTTGAAATATGTAACACTTTGAATTATTTTCGTATGGATGGCTTATGTAAATATTTTTGCATGAACTTCCCTTCAAAATCCATGTGTTTGTATTGCTTAGGGCTGCCATGACTTAAGGTATGATCACACACGGTTTTACATGAGTTTGGAAGCCTTAGAAACCAACAAAAATACCACGCACCATCATCGATCACAATCTGGAGTGTAGTTGCTGTCAAGGATGCAAGGGTGCGGTTTTATGTCTTCACGGCTGGGCTTTGTGTGGCTCCTGTCCAGGGGCTAGCCAGGTTCGTGGGGGAGTCCAGGGAAGAGTCCTAGCCATGCTAGGACTCAAGCTTGAGGACTGGGGAGGAGTCCTTGACAGCAAGGACTCCTACCCGAGAGTTGCGGTGAGGGACGCGCAGGTTCTGTAATTTACACAGACTTGTGGGCTCGGTCCAGGGGGCCTGGGCTGGGTCAAGGGGTGTCCTTAGGGTCCTAGTTAAGTGCACTAGGGGCTGGTTCAGGGGCTAGGTCGGCTGGCACGGTCCTAAGATGTTATGAAGAGTCCTTGTCCAATTGGGCACCTCTCGGCCAGCTTAGGGTAGAAGAGTAGGGGCTCGATTTTATGTTTGGGGCAGTTTCCTTGGGATCTTTGGGGCCACTAGGGTACTCTAGGGTGTTGGTCAGAGTTTGGATTAACATGGCTCGGGGGTGACTCGATAAAATCGAACGATTTCTCGGGGGCGAAGATAAGGTGTCATGTTAGGGTTTCTATAATAAAATAAATTGAAAAAAACGGCTCACGGGGGTCGAGTCGTGGTTCATGGGGGCTAAAATAATATAAAATAGCTAAATTTAGGAATTTTATATTAAAGTTTGGGATTTTCGGAATTAAAACGCCTACAAAACGTCAAATTACGAATTAATTAAAAAGCCTAGTTTTTAAGCTAAATAAAATTGTGGGAATTTTAATCTAGGCTTAAATAATTATTTGGGACATGTTAGAGTTAAGAAAACCAAGAAATTGTCAAAACGTAAAATGTCACATCCAGGGGTAAAACGGTCTTTTTACACCAGAAAATTAGTAAACGTCATGGCAGTGCCCTATTTGCTGTTTTATATGCTAATATAATTATCTAACATGTTTATGAATTTTTATATGATTTTTAAATGTTCATGGATTATTAAGGGTTAAATTGGACATTTAAAAGATATGTTGCATGCTTGGTTTCAAAATAAAATGATATGATCTACACGTTTTTATTAAGTGGTGATAACATGTTGAAGGACGTGAAGGGATTGTGACTGCTACATGTTGGAAATATCGTGAGGGTTATGGTCCCAGTGGGAGCCCGACGATCGAGCTTCCTTGGATACGGATACGAATACGAATACGAATACAAATACGAATATGTTAATACGTAGGCCAGGGCCCAGTTGACCGGTGAGAGTGTTACTGGTGTCCCCCGCCGCCCAGTACTGTGGTTTTCTTTAGATGGATCCAGCGTCCAATACGATCAAGAATACGAATCACAATTACGATCTAAATTCAACAAACATAAATATGAATATGAATATGGACATGGACACGAATATGGATATGATTTGAATATGTTTATGTGATATGTTTAAGATTTTGGAAAAATGTTTAAGTTTAAAGTTTATGCATTATTAAGAAAATGATATTTTAAGTACAAGTATTTTTCACTGTTATATGCTAACTGTATTACGTATTACTTGTTATCAAAGATAGAATGTGTTGAGTTTTTAGACTCGCTAGGTGTGATTGATGCAGATTATTATGATAATAATGTTTATGGAGGTCTTGATTGTAACGCACCAGATTCGACGACTGTCCTCACTGTACCAAGACGAGTCTTTCCACGCACCCTAGGAAACTTCCCAGGAGGTCACCCATCCAAAAATCTCCCCAAGTCAAGCACGCTTAACTTTGGAGTTCTTATGTGATGAGCTACCGAAAAGATGATGCACCTTCGTGACATGAGTAGTACATATCAAATCTTTTAAGCCTTCTTCAACTGTACAGTCCATTACATTGAACAGTCTCGGAATCCCTCTCATTCCCGTGTGGGATCGGTTCATTCTTGTTCCCTCCACCGAGAAGCCTGCCAGGGGCCGCTCATTGTCCGTGCAACTGATGGCACCGGCGATCACCCCCCGCCCTCTTCGGCCCCGGGCCTCACATGCCCACCAGCTTCCGCTTGGTTCGTCCCCGAACCACACCGTACTAAGAGAGGTCGGCTCTGATACCAACTGTAACGCCCCAGATTCGACGACTGTCCTCACTGTACCAAGACGAGTCTTTCCAGCGTGCTTATGTCCTCACTCACACGCACCCTGGGAAACTTCCCAGGAGGTCACTCATCCCAAAATTGCTCCAAAGTATACGGGCTATACTTTTCAAATAATGTTTTTAGGTTTGGTAAAATGTTAGACGATTTTATGTTTCAAACTATTTTTCTTTGATTTTAAATGGTAGTTGGGTATTTTTTTTTTTTAAAAAAATTTTGTCAAGGTATTTTTAAAGTATTTATATATATGTATATTTTGAATTATGGAGATTTAGGAGGAAAAAAAATTCGAGCACGATTTAAGAAAAAGAAATGGCAGACGTTTCAGATAATGTTGGAGGTTTCGTGAGGGTAACGGTCCCCGTGGGAGCCCGACGATCGTATTTCCAGTATTACGAATATGAGGTAACGGTAAGAATGAGAATATCGTGAGGGGAAAAGGCCCAGAGAGAACCCATTTATGGGAAAAGACCCATGGGGGACCCCGACGATCGTATTTCTATTCGAAAAAGGATAGGTCAAGGCTCAGTTGACCGGTGAGAGTGTCGTTGATGTCCCCGCTGCCCAGTACTATGGTTACATGTATATGGATCCATCGAATTTTTAAGGTTTAAGGAAAGTCACAATTAACGGTATGTATTCAACAAATGAAAAGGAAAAGGAAAAATGTTTATGATCATGTTAAAAGGTTTTATGTTATGTCATGTTGAGGAAAAATGGAAAAGTTAAGGTTTATGTTTGCATGTCATGAAAATGTTTATGTTTAAAGTTGATACATCATTATGAAAATGTTTTTATTCAAAGTTCATGCATCATAAAAAAGTTTACAAAAATGTTCATGTTTGAAGTTTATGCATCTTCATGAAAATGATATTTTAAGTACAAGTATTTTTCACTGTTGCTTGTGGTTTTATAGGTATTACTTGTTATCAAGAATATGACGTGTTGAGTCTTTAGACTCACTAGTTTCCGCACTAATTTATGATTTATGATTTTAAGTGATGTTAAATCTATATTTTTACGATAATTTAATTATGAGTGATTTTTGAGATGTTATAGTATGGGCTATACTTTTCAAATGATGTTTTTATGTTTGGTAGAACGTGCGACGATTTCATGACTATTTCACTTGATTTTTGAAATACTAGTTGGTTGATGTTTTATTTTAAGGGGGAAAATATTTTATAGGTATATGTATGTGGACGTAAATTGAGTGTTAAAAAACAAAAAAAAATTCTAGTACTTTTAAGTAATAAAAAAGGCAGACGTTTCAGTTTTATACTAACCTTTTCTTGTAGGTATAATGATTGACGATCGTCAATTTCAAACAATGTTAGGAGGGTTAGATAGAATATGGGAGGAAGAGTTTAAGCTTCTATGTGAGAGGTATAGGAGGTGTGAAGAAGAGGAGATGTATGATAGGCATGGTGATGAGAATATGCGAGGTAGAAGATTTTGAGGGAATAGAGCGTTGCATTTGGATCGTGATGATGATAGGCGATGTGAGGAGAGTAGAGGAGTAGGCCAAAGAGGTGAACGTGATGTGCATAGTGAGTCGTTGACATCCACTTGGCGGACGAGCTTGGAAGAGAAAATCATTGCTAGGCCAATGGAGGAGTCGAAACGTGACACTACCAAATATGAATATCAAGGTACATTTAAAAATTCAATTTATCATACTTGGGATATTATATGTTGTTGGTGTTTAGAAGTTGGACACGAAATTAGCCAATGTCCACGTCAGGAGGTGACGACAGTAAATTTGTCAGTTGAGCTTGAATCTCAAGTGGAGGCTGAGGGTGTAGTTGAATATGAATATGAAGTTGAGATCATAGTTGAACTTGAATCCGAAGTTGAGGCTAGAGTTGTTGATGATAGTATTCCACTAGTTGGTGAGTCTAATGATGTTAAACGATGTACAGTGGAATGTGAATCATTGAGTGGTGAAGAAGTTTCTAATTTGTTTACTATGGAAGAGGAGAGTAGGCAAGAAAAAATTAGGTTGCATACATGTTTGGAGGAACCTTGTGCTTCTCTTGTTAAGTTGAATCCAAAAGGAGTCCTTGAGGTTCAATTGACACTTCATGAAATGAGCGAAAAAGAAATTAAAATGGCCGAAAGAAAGAGAGAACAAAAGAGTGAGATGACCATCAAAAGAAAAAAAGATGAGGTGAGAGAAAAAGAAAAAGAAAAAGAGGCCAAAGAAAAAGAAAAGAAAAATAAATTAAAGGCCCAAAAGAATAAAAAGAGTGAGGTTGAGAGTTATTTAATTTTATATAAACCCCTTCAAGTACCTTTGTACCAAGAGGTTTATTATCACTGTGGTGATACCTTCAGTTCAATCCCTAGCAGTGTTATTTCACCCTTGCAGGATTATGGAGATGTCAAGATGAGGAGGCAAGCAAGAACTGATGGTGGAGGAAGGCCATGTGTGGATCAACATGATGTTAGAGGCAATCAAGGTGAGGTAAGGTTAGATGCCAACGCAACAACCTTTAGGTATGACTTTCGTTCTTATCTTAATTATTTGATGTATCATTTTCCGAAGCTTGTAAATCCAACCTTATTCTTTGAATGTTTTGGATTTGAGAGTATTTATAAATTGCATGTACCTACTATGAATTTTGATGTCTCACGATTTATTAAGTCGATGAGGTTTGTGTGCTACAAGGGTTTATATACATTAGACTTAGATTTTTGTGATGAGATAAGATATCGCATTGATAGTACATGTGATGTGTCCTATTTCCATGATTTATATTTGATTGGTGATGGTTGTGAAGATTACATGGATAGTACATTTATTGTGCCCTATTTGCATGTTTGTTATTTGACTAGTGATGGTGGTGAAAAGTGCATGGTTGATTATGATAATTTCTTCATTAATGATGAATATATGTTTAAAGAGAATAAATTTTTCATTATATATTCATTGCATGAATTATCGAATAGTGAGGAGTATGGTAGTCGTTTGATAATTGACATATTTCATTGACTATATGTGTTGATTGCATATGAAGCAGTATGTTGAGTGGAGTTGTGAATCATGCATAACATATAGGAAAATAGCTTCTAGGCTAAATTCTTATACATGGCATGTGATAATTCTTATTCCCAGTGAACTACGGTTGAACAGTTGTGTGAAAATATTTGTGTTGTTAACTAGGTCTAAGAAGGGGAGAATTTAATTTTCGTGATTCTTAATAAGATTTTATTAATGTCATTTTGTATCATTTATTATTTATCGTATGGGGCAATGTATGAATACATAGGGAAGGCGGTCGTGAAGTGGGGATTTCCAGTGCTAATGGAGCAAGCAAACGATAGCACCTACAAACTTGAGTTGAAAGATAATCATGTTGATACTTTAATTCTTTTTATTACCAAAGTGTTTCATTTTTGCGTAGGTAGATAAGAATTGAGGACAAATATTGTAGAACCCGTAAATTAGACTACATATAAGCCATACATAATTCTTAATATTTAAATTAAAATGATTTTTTTATTTGCATGAGTATTTAAATTCTTTTCTTTAAATTTAATTATTTTACGCAGTAGTTTAATCACTACCTTTTTCAGTTAAATAAGTGAGGCCGGACCGGAGTTGGAGTTTTAAGATAAAAGTTAATGATAAGAAAATATTCCTAAATTTAATTTAAGTCAAAGAATAATTTATTTTAATGTAAAAGAAAGTTTAAGAATTTAGTTAATTAATTTGAGATAAGAAGGAAATAAATTTTTTTATTACAATAATTTAATTAAAAGCCTTAAATAAAATATGTGACCAATTGAGATAAGTTAGTCTAGGCTTATTATATTTAATAAATTATAACCTAACATGTTAGTAAATTAAATTAAAAATTAGTCATGCATGCAAGATAATGGTATTCCTTAATTAATTTATTAATTCACTAAAATATTTAATGAGTAGATAACACACTAAAGATTTGAAATTCAATAATTAAGAAATATTTTCCCACCCCATTTACCTAGAAAAAAAATCGGCCACCCCTTGAGGAGATTTGAAAATATTGTCAAATCTCTATCTTTAATTCTTTCCTTAATCCTTTCATGGCATGGATAAACCCTTCAACTTAAAATCTTCAATAAATATTAATTAAGCAATTTTCTCACCTCTTTTGACTAGTTAAAATCGGCCCTCTCCTTTCTAGATTTAAATTTTTGCTTTGACAACTCAACCTTGATTCTCTTCCATATCCATTTCTTGGTAAATAATTCCCTCAATTTAAATCCTCATTTAATTAATAACTAAGCCATTTCCTACCCACATTTTTATGATAAAAAAATCGGCCACCCCTCTTTTTAAAAGATTTAATTTTGATTTACAACTCATTCCTTGTTATCTTCCCTTAATCTCTTTTTCTAGGTAGATATTCTCCCCACTTTCAAATCACCAACAAATAATTAATTAAGCAATATTTCTCCATTGTTCCTAGACCTAAATATCGACCAAGTGCACCCTAGAATTATCCTTCAAAATCTTTTGATATCAAGCCATTTTCTTATCTCACAAACTAGAAGATAGAAAGATTCATTTTACTATTCAAATTTCCAAGTATCTTGTAGACTTCCCTTCATTTCTTCTAGCCTTCTCTCCCTTTCCATTATTTCGAAATTCAGCCTCCTTCAGCACTGAAAAATCGTGAGCGAGCCATAGAATAATAAGAGAGAAAATCGAGTAGAAACAGGAGAAGCAACTCCGTCTCCGCCGCGCCGTATCGTCGTATTAATTCGTTTTCTTTTCAAACGATTTCCAGGCATGTTTCTATCATTCCTTGCTCTTCAATCAAGTCGTATAATTAATTTTAAATATCATATGTACACGAATTTGAAGGAAAAAACCGAAATACATGACAAATATATTCGAAAACAAGGTGCAGATTTTCGGTTTTCCCTTGTGCTCTCACGGTTTGGCTTGTTTCTGTTGTTGCAGGGTTCGGCTCGATCCTAGGCTCCCAATGCAACACCTAGGCACGTACTAGGGTGTGTCAAGACCATGTTGGTCCATTAGTTCAAGCCCCATGTATGCTGGAATTGAGAAAATACAGCAACTCTTCGATAAAGTAGTTTTTGTTTCTCGAGTTGCACGCTTTTGGTCTAAGGCAAGTGTTCTGATCTTGGCTGCCCTAGGGGCTGTAGCCATGGTTAGAACCCTTCCTTAGCATGTCTAGGACATGACGAAGATGACCTTTCATGGCGTGGTTCATAGCCCCAATCGGTTTTCAAACATAAAACAAGAACAGCCCCTTCGACCCCTTTTAAATTCTGCACATGTCCCTTTCGTTTTTGGTGGTTTGGAGTGGACCTTGGTTGGCCTCTGGCCCTTAGCCCTGGTTCACACCATAACCATTGATGTCTAGATCGCGCCATAGTCAATCAATGGCCACTGGAACGACCCATGACAGCAAGAACGATTGCAACAGCCCACGCGCGCAGGTTGGCCACTCTGGTGGGAGTCTCGGCTGATTCATGGTGTGGTTTGGATGGTGGCTGGCCTAGGGCCCTTAGCCATGGTTCAAACCATACCTTAGGATGTTGGGAAGAGGCTTTGGTTGGTGGTTCAAGCCCCAATGGCCGTTAGCCTCGCAAACGACGCATGCAAGTGCAAGCGCTACTGCTGTATTTTCTGGACAGCAACTTAACGCTTCGGTTCAGAGTCTCGTTCGAGTTCTTGGTTGGCTTTTAGACTATGGCCTTGGGCTGGACAATACCTTATCATGTTGGGAAAGTCATGTTTTTGGCAATTTGTGATTTGGTCAAGTTTAGAGGTCGTACGAGGATTTACGGTGCAATGTGCCAAAGTGACTCTCGAAAGAGCGTTTCATGTTTTGGCCTCCATTCACCAAGATTTTGAATTGTACAACTTTAGGAGCATTATTTCATCATTTTAAGAGTATTTTTAATCATGACTAAACGTTGGTTCGGTGTTGGTTGGGGTTGGCTCGGGGTCATGATTAAATACTAAGTTAGTAGGTGTAATTGTCTCATTTTTGGATTCAATTACAAAGTTTTGTCAAGAAAAATCAATTGCATATTTTCATGTTAGATTAAAGTTGCAGCGAGCCTGGGAACGATCCAACCCATTTAGTTAAATTAATACAGGACATTTAATTACGTTATTTAATTATATTACGTGCATAAAAATAGAAATTATTCATTTTTGAGATTTATGTGATATTGCTTGTGGCCATTGTACTATCATGGGATTATTATTTCACCCGGTCGCCAGTTACCGGTCAGTTCAATTTTGTACCACCCAGTATACTGTGGCATTAGTCTGATCAAACGTACGTTATTTCACCCTGTCGTCAGTTACCGGTCCCGGTCGTCAGTTACCGGTCAGTTTAGTTCAGGGGCCACTTGCGTAGACCATAATCTCACCAGAAAATTATTACTAGCTATTTCATTACAGGGTTCTACGGGGCAAACATTTCACTTACTACTTTCAGTTCAGTTCAGTTCAATTCAGTTATGCACGTAATATTAATTATTCATGATACGATTTCAGTTCAGTGATGCACGCATTACAATTAATCATGACATGATATTTTCCTTCGCATGCGATTTTATTATTATTACTTGTTATTTACAATATATGCATGCTGAGTCTTTAGACTGACTAGATTTGATTGTTGTAGGTACTGATGATGTCGGAACCGAGGGCGGGGACCAGTGAGCTAGCTTGGATCGGCAGTAGCGGAACCCGAGGACCTCATTTTTAGCATTTACTATTTTTAGGCTCAAACATTTTTCTCATTGTTGGATTGTTTTAAAATATTATTTTGCAAACAAACATTTACTTCCGCTGCCATTTTGAACATCAAACTTTATTTTATCAGTTTATTTTTGAAAGAGACATTTTAATTAATGAAAAAGAAAATTTTTAAATTTTTCTGCAAATTTTCAAGCACGAATTTAGAGGCTTCTACAGGTGGTATCAGGGCCTATGTTCTTGTAAAGGGTTGCACTACTACTGACCTCGAGAAGCTCACGAAGTCACGTCTTCGGTTTGTAAGTTTTACATTCATGCATTTTTTTTAAAGCCGAAATTATTTTTACTACATGTTCTCATGAAGTATTTTTACGTTCATATTTTAATTGTTTAGTATTTATTTACATTTAAATAAATTGTGGAATTATGCATGTTGGTTACGTATGGGTAATATATGGAACAGTATGCCTCCTAGACGCTAGGTTGGACGCCTGAGAGGTGATGATGAGCCTCGTCATGAGGACAGGGAGGATCAGAGACAGGAGGGGAACGGACCTCCACCCCTTCCACACGATATGAATGCCCAGATGCTAGCTGGGATGACTCAGTTCTTCGCACAGTTTGCGGGGAACAATGCTGTGGCGACCAGGCCGACAGGGCCTGAGGCTGTCTATGAGAGATTCATGAAGATGAGTCCTAAGGAGTTTTCAGGGACGACGGACCCATGATTGCCGAGGGCTGGATCAAGTCCCTCGAGGTTATCTTCGAGTTTAAGGAGCTTGGAGATGCGGACAGAGTTCGTTGCGCCACCTATTTATTCGGAGGAGATGCCCGCTTATGGTGAGAAGGAGCATCAGTAGCCCTGAACTTGGCTACACTGAGTTGGGCGCGTTTCACGGAGGTATTCTACTCCAAATATTTTACCGAGGAAGTGCACACCAGGTTGACCACGGAATTCATGAGTTTGAGGCAAGGAGATTTGTCTGTTGCTGAGTTCATCCGTAAGTTTGAGAGGGGTTGTCATTTTGTACCCCTGATCGCGAATGATGCCAAGGCCAAGTTAATGCATTTCTTGGTGGGTCTACGGCTGATCTTGCGCCGTGATGTTAGGGTATCTGACCCTACTACTTATGAGGTCGCTGTCTCCAGAGCTCTAGCAGCAGAGCAGGATCAGCGGGATATCGAGAGAGACCGTCAGGGCAAGCGCCCAGTCCAGGTACCGCACTGCCCTCCTCCTCAGCAGCATCAGCAGCAGAATAAGAGGCCTTTCCATGGCCTGCTCAGAAACAGAGGCCACAAAAAGCAGCAGCAGCAGCGGGGACGTGCAGTCTCTAAGCTTATTGAGCATCCGATCTGTCCTAAATGCTCACGCCACCATCCTGGAGTATGTATGTATGGCTCTGCGAAGTGTTACAAGTGCGGTAGCCCAGACCACGTGCTACCGCCGTGCCCTCAGAGGAACCTGCCTACCCAAGGCAGGGTATTTGCTTTCCATGCAGCGGAGACGAACCCCGATACCATGCTTATGACAGGTACCTTTAAGCTTTAAATTTATATTTGGGATTTAATGTTTTGGGTTGAGATTTTTAACCTAGAATTGCGATAGGGTTGCATGCTCTACTCAGTATTATTTTTTTGGGAATTTAAGTTAGAAGAACTTTGGCCTATGCATGTCTATAAGCTTAGCTTTTGTGATTATTGGGTTCAGCATAGTGTTCTAACCTTTCAGGGAGAATTTTCACAGCTGGCTCAGCTACAAAAGCCTTGGTAGATTCAGGGGCTACCCACTCATTTATTTCTGAGGTCTTTGTGAATTTTCTCTAAGTTAAGACCGTTGGGCTAGATGTAGCCTACTCAGTGGTACTGCCTTAGGGAGAGGAGATGGCAGCCACCAATGTGATCCGAGACATAAATATGGAGCTCCATGGCAACCTTGTTTACGCGGATCTGATTGTCCTACTGATGCAAGAGTTCAACTTCATATTAGGCATGGATTGGCTATTGCGGAACAGAGTGTTGATAGACTTCCAGCGGAGCTCTGTTCTAGTCCGACCGCCTGGGATGACATAGTTCTTATTTGAGCCGGACAGGTTCTTTCCCTTACCGCGCATTATTCCTTATTTCCAGGCTAGGAAGCTCATGCATAGAGGGTGTCGAGCGTTTTTAACAACTTTTATATCTGTCCCCGAGACACCTAGTTAGTCAGCCGCAGATGTTCCGATTGTTAGAGATTTATTAGACGTTTTTCTCGAGGACGTCTCTAATATGCCACCCAAGAGAGAGGTGAAGTTTTCTATTGAACTTATGCCAGGTACGGTACCGATCTCAAAAGCACTGTACCGACTAGCGCCGACAGATATGGAAGAGCTGAAGAAGCAGATTCAGGAACTTCTCGACAAGGAGTTCATTCGACCGAGTCTCTCACCATGGGGCGCGCCAGTCTTGTTTGTGAAGAAGAAGGATAGATCCATGAGACTATGTATTGACTACCGGGAGTTGAACAGGGTGACAGTGAAGAACAAATACCCACTTCCAAGGATTGAAGATCTATTTGACCAGTTGCAAGGAGCTTTGGTATTCTCCAAGATTGATCTGCGTTCCGGTTATCACCAGTTGAGGGTGAAAGACTCCGAAGTGAAGGGGATCGAATAAGGTGCCCAAGTGCGCAACGGAAGTTTCAAAATTTGTTTTTCTTAAGAAAACAGAGCACCTCATTTCTATAATGTGTAGCAAATACAAAAACACCAAAATGTCATACATAGGGTGTTAAGAAAAATATACCTATCAAGCTCTTGAGATTGATGTTTGGCTCCAACTAAGTTGTAAACAACTTAGCTCTTGAAGGTAGACAATCTACAAGCTTCCTTCTTTCCTTCAAAATTAGGCCCACCACCAACTAGCTAGAACCCTTCTTATTTTGCACTAGAAAAATAAGAAGATTTTTCAAGGAGAAGTGATTTCTTTCCTCAACTATTGAAGAAGAAAATTGAGAGAAAAAGTTGGTGAATATCACTCAAAATTTCGGCCATCATGGTGTAAAATGGGAGAAGGATGAGTTGTCTTGGTTGTGGGAAAAGCTAAAACACTTTTTAGCATCCCAAGCCTTGGAGATTGAAAAAGTAGTCTGCAATCCTTCACCTCCCATGCATGCAATGTTATTTGATTTTTAAAAATTAAAAATCCATGGACTTAATTTAATTATCTCAAACACATTTGAGACCATTTAACATTTACTTGATTTTACTCAAGCCCACTAGTTTAATAATTATTTCTAATTGGGCTCTACAAGGCCCAATGTAATTTAATTAATCCAACACTTGAATTAATTTAATTATTTGGACTCTACTAGGTCCACTAGTGTTTAATTAATTCAACACTTTGAATTAATTTAATTTAGTCCATAATAATGTTTATGAAAATCACAATTTTCAAATACATTACTTGTTTGGCCAACATTTAATTTATGAACACTTTCTCAAATTAAAAGTTACATTCTCTCTTAGTAGTCATACTTCTATTTTTCCTTCCGCCTATAAACTCCTTTATAAGCCCTTCAACACATTGAACTATTTTACTTCTCAACGAGATCTAGAAAGCTAGTACTTGTGTGACTCTCAATGGTTCATTGATACAACTAGCCGTGGGTTCACATCTCCATGTGATTCGGACTAAACATGTTCTTATTTGAGCATACCCCAATTGCTCCATTCTTACATATCAACTCCTTGATAACAAGAACGTCAGAACTCAAGTCTGATAGTAACCAACCAATCATGTTAAACGCCTAGCATCATCACTTACATGATTCCCTAGGTATCAAATGATAATGCCTGCAAGAACTATTCAATTATGGCTAGCGTACAGTACGATCCCTTCATCTCATATATCCCGACCGATTCGACAACCATTGGTATATCGAGAGTTGTCAATGAATCGATACTCTGTGTCATGTTGTAGTTGCATCGATGGTGTAATCTATGAAACCCCTTTCATAATTACCACCATACTCTGATCAGAGATTTCATACTACATACACATAGGATATCCATACCCGAAGGTAAGCGGTGAATCCCCGACTACAATGCATCGACTCCTATATGTTTCGCCAAAACACCCAACCTTGCCACCTGATGACCCCATGAGAGTCGGTAAACAAGTCAAAGTGTAATGCTAGCACATAGAGTCTCAATGTTGTCCCAGTCATAAGGACTAATGGTGTACAACCATAAACTAGGACGTTTCCACTCGATAAGTGAGAACCACTTGGAAAGTCCTATATGGAGGGTTGTTCAGTGCACTCTACCAAGAGCACCTATCTGCATGCTCGGACATCACAATGTCCCCTACCAATGAAACATGGTACTCACATCGCAGATACTAGTCTCGAACTCGAGCGGCCTATATCCTTCTTAGCGGCGGCTGAATCGACTAGGAACTGTTTAGAATATACAGTATTCCAAATATGAGTTTCATGATACTCATCATATGAGCATCTCATATTCTTTCTACTATTTGTATATTCAAGGGCTTTATCTATGCAACTAGCATGGGTATACAGATAAAGATGTGCCAAAATAATAATTTCAAATATTATTAAAATAAATATTGCATATACATAGAGTTTCATTGTGAACACTCGACCAACACTTGGCTCGACGGGCACCTACTCTAACAATCTCCCACTTGCACTAGAGCCAACTACCCATATGCTCCAACCCATCGATTCGCGATGCTTCTCCAATAATGGTCCAGTTAAAGGCTTAGTTAGTGGATCAGCAACAATATCTGCGGAGCCGACTGTGTCAATCGACACTTCTCCTCTTTCCACAATCTCTCGGAGGATGTGATACTTTCTCAATACGTGTTTGGACTTCTGATGAGATCTCGGCTCCTTTGCTTGAGCAATGGCTCCCATGTTATCACAAAATACCGGGACAGGAGCAACTCCATTAGGAATTACGCCCAACTCTTGGACGAAATTCCTTATCCAAACAGCCTCCTTTGCTGTAGCTGATGCAGTAATATATTCTGCCTCAGTAGTGGAATCTGCTGTACTGTCTTGCTTGGAACTCTTCCAAGAGACAGCAGCACCATTGAGCATGAATATGAATCCAGAGGTTGACTTCGAGTCATCGATATCTCTTTGGAAGCTAGAGTCGGTATAGCCTTCCAATTTCAGTTCTCCACCCCCATAGACCAAGAACAACTTATTGGTCCTTCTCAAATACTTGAGGATGTCTTTCACAGCTTTCCAATGTGGAAGACCAGGGTTTGATTGATATCTACTCAATACACTTAGTGCGAAAGCCACGTCAGGACGTGTAGATATCATCCCATACATGATGCTACCAATCGCAGATGCATAAGGAATGCTTGTCATCGCCGCTATCTCTGCATCAGTCTTGGGAGACACAGACTTGGATAGGGACACGCCATGACACATTGGTAGATGTCCTCTCTTGGACACATCCATCGAGAATCGCTTCACGATGGTATCAATGTATGTGGTCTTGGTGAGACCAAGCAATATTTTCGATTATTTCTATAGATCTGTATTCCCAATACAAAAGATGCTTCACCCAAGTCCTTCATCGAGAACTTACTTGCTAACCATATTTTAGTTGATTGCAACATTCCTACATCATTCCCAATGAGTAGAATGTCATCAACATAAAGCACCTGGAATGTCACAGCACTCCCACTGACCTTCTTATACACACAGGGTTCCTTAGGATTCTTAGTAAAACCAAACTCTTTGATTGTACTGTCGAATCTGAGGTTCCAACTCCTAGATGCCTGCTTTAGACCATAAATAGATCTCTGAAGTTTTCATACCATATGCTCACTTCCGACAGATGTAAACCCTTTAGGTTGAGACATGTAAATCTCTTCCTTAATATCTCCATTAAGAAAGGTTGTCGTGACATCCATCTGCCATATCTCATAGTCATACCATGCAGCTATCGCTAGCAATATCCTTATCGACTTGAACATTGCAACTGGAGAAAAGGTTTCCTCAAAGTCAACTCCTTGTCTTTGAGTATATCATTTTGCCACCAATCGCGCTTTGAAGGTCAATACCTTCCCATCCGCCCCAAGTTTCCTCTTGTAAATCCATTTACACCCTATGGGAACAGTTCTCTCAGGTGGATCCACGAGATTCCACACTTGGTTCGAATGCATGGAATTCATCTCAGATTCCATTGCTTCAAGCCACTTGGATGAATCGGCATTAGATAACGCTTCCTTGAAGGTCCTTGGATCACATCCATGGATAGGCTCATCATGGCCCTCTTCAAGAAGCAGACCATACCTCATAGGTGGTCTCGAGACTCTCTCGGATCTCCTAGGAGCTTGTATCTCCTCTCTTGGCTCTTCGGGTGTGGGTACTTCAATTGTGGGTGTCTCTCGAACCTCTTCGAGATCTATCATCTTCCCTTTTCTATCCAATAGAAAATCCTTTTCCAAAAAAGTTGCATTCCTAGAAACAAAAACCTTTGTTTCTTGGGGATGATAGAAATAGTATCCAACTGAATTCCTTGGATATCCCACAAAGTAGCATAAAATGGATCGACTATCCAATTTATCTCCCACTACCTGCTTCACATAAGCAGGGCACCACCATATTCTAAGATAAGAATATCTGGGAGGCTTACCCATCCATATCTCATATGGTGTCTGCCTTTAAATGGACATTTAGTGGAATATCTTTCAATTTTAAGTTATAGAGATCGTTTTCAAGTTCTCCAGTACCAATCAAACATTCATTCTTGTAAATATTGCAAACACCTTTGTTAAATAAACAAGAATATCCATCTTTATCAACATAGAAATGGAAATATTGTTTTCCTACCAAATCAGGTACAAACAAAACATCTCTTAAAAATTTAACATAAAATTATTGTTCAACAATAAGTAAACATCTCCCAAGCTTTGGCAGCAACTCTTGCCCCATTGCCCATCCTCAAGAAGGTCTCACCTTCCCTGAGCCTCCTACTTCTTCCCATCACCTGTAAATCATTACACAGATGTGAGCCACAGTCGGTATCCAATACCCAAGAAGTAGAGTTAATTGAAATGTTTACTTCAATATAGAACATACCATTTCCAGAACCCTTCTGGGCAAGATATTCCCAGCAGTTACGCTTCCAATGTCCAGGCTTCTTCCAGTGAAGACATACATCAGCAGTGGAAAGGCCTAGCAATCCGTACTTGAAAATTTGCGAAAAATTTAAAATTTTTCTTTTAAAATAATTAACATTGCCTCATTCATAATTGAACTGATAAATAAAGTTTGATGTTCAAAGTAGCAGCGGAAGAAATTATCGTTCGCAAAATAACAAGTTAATGTAATCCAACAACTGATACAAATGTTTGAGCGATAAAAATATTAAAATGCTGAAAAGTGAGGTCCTCGGGTCCCACTACTGCCGACTCGAGCTGGCTCACTGATCCCCGCCCTCGGTCCCGACATCAACAGTACCTACAACAATCAAGTCTAGTGAGTCTAAAGGCTCAGCATGCATATATCGTAAATAACAAGTAAATAAATAATAAAGTCGCATGCAAGTGAAAGTATCCTGTAATGAGGTGTAACGTAAAATATCATTTCAATGGTAATTATAGTACGTGCATAACTGAACTGAAAATATCATAGTGAAAATGTTTGCTCCTTGGAGCCCTGTAATGAAATAACTTGTAATAATTTTCTGGTGAGATTATGGTCTACGCAAGTGGTCCCTGAACTGAGCTGACCGGTAACTGGCGACCGGACCGGTAACTGGCGACCGGATTTAATAATGTACGTCTGATCAGACTCCTGCCACAGTATACTGGGTGAAACAACTGAACTGACCGGTAACTGACGACCGGACCGGTAACTGGCGACCGGATTTAATAATGATCCCATGTAGTAAAGTGACCACAAGCAATATCGCATAAATCTCAAAATGAATATTTTTGCACGTGATATAAATAAATAACATCATTAAATATGAACAATTTCGATCTTCTTGCATTAAAATCATGTACTTGCGATATTTAAAATACCTATATGGCTTGATTGAAGAGTGAAAGAAGATATAAACATGCCTTGGTTTGTTTTGACAGAAAACAAACGAAATAACGACGCGGCGCGGCGGAGACGGAGTGCTCTTCACGTTCTTACTTTTTCTCTCTTAATTCCTTTAAACCAAACATGCACCATAATTATTATAATAGCTTAAAAATCATAAACGTGATTTAAAAATATCATGATTTGTGCTCAGGGCGCTGCTAGGACTAAAATCTCACCCCCGGTGCAAAATGACCATTTTGCCCCTATAAACCCAAAAATTTCCTTTTCAACCCTGGACCTCTAAAATTGACCCGAAACTTACCAAACTCCTTAAAATATCCCAAAACATATTTACAAGTATTCCTAGACGTAAACCCGAGCAAAAATCAGAACTTAACCGATTCGTTTTAAAACTTGGACCATGGTCTCGGTTTTAACCCGAATCGACTCGAAACTTAATCAAATTTT
>NC_133318.1:9456383-9484862 GCF_012295235.1 Primulina huaijiensis | reverse complement strand
TTTTTTTCCCTAAATCTCAAAAATTCCACAATTACCCGTGAGTCCTCAGTATTCCCAATTTCATTTTATGGATTTCCCGTATCATAAGGTTCAATAGCCTTAATTTTATTAAACCCAAAATTGATTCCCATAACACGTCTTACATTTCTTAAACCCCAAGTGTTCCTCAAAAGTTCGCATTTAATCCCTAAAATTTTTGAAAATTGCAATCTGGCCCTTACAGTTCTCCAAATTTACATTTTGGCCCTACAACTCTTCGAAATTCGCATTATTGTCGACATAAATTTTCCATCTTTACCTCATTAAACTTTTAAATTCTCGAACTCAAAATTTAATCCCAAAATTTGGTAAATTCGAAAATAGTCCTTTAGAATTTTATTTTTGAAATTAGGTCCTCAAATCATTGGTTATTACAATTAGGTCCTTAAAATTCTCGATTCCTGTAATTCAATCCTTAAATCTAGCCAGATGGAGCATGCATCCTAAATAAATTCTCATAATTAATCTTACATATTTATAGATACTTAAAATCCTCAAATTGTACATTTATAATCCTAAAGATTGTCGTAGTCTTCGAATCGTTATTGCTTATATGAAATCCTCAAAAATTCACTCGACTAGCAACCAAGAACCATCAATAATTTCTTTGAATTTCTACAAGTCCCAAAAGCATTCATAATTTTCAAGATTAACTTATGACCCATAAGGAGGAAATCAGTACTACTGACCTAAAAATTAATGTAGTCAAATCATTTTCAACTTCTCCTAAAGCCCACTATTCGAAGTCTTAAACATTTCCAATTCCAACGTAACCAACATGCATAATTACATTATTTTTTTTTAAATTTAAATAAATACTGCATAACCAAAATCTGAACGTAAAAGATTTCATGAAAACCTGCTGTTAAAATATTTCATGCTTTAAATAAAATGCGTAAATGTAAAACTTAAAGACCGAAGACGTGACTTCATGAGCTTCTCGTGGTCAGTAGTAGTACAACCCTTTACAGAACCATTGCTCCGATACCAGCTGTAAAGGCCTAGCAATCCGTACTTGAAAATTTGCGAAAAATTTAAAATTTTTCTTTTAAAATAAGTAACATTGCCTCATTCATAATTGAACTGATAAATAAAGTTTGATGTTCAAAGTAGCAGCGGAAGAAATTATCGTTCGCAAAATAACAAGTTAATGTAATCCAACAACTGATAAAAATGTTTGAGCGATAAAAATATTAAAATGCTAAAAAGTGAGGTCCTCGGGTCCCACTACTGCCGACTCGAGCTGGCTCACTGATCCCCGCCCTCGGTCCCGACATCAACAGTACCTACAACAATCAAGTCTAGTGAGTCTAAAGACTCAGCATGCATATATCGTAAATAACAAGTAAATAAATAATAAAGTCGCATCTTGTAATGAGGTGTAACGTAAAATATCATTTCAATGGTAATTATAGTACGTGCATAACTGAACTGAAAATATCATAGTGAAAATGTTTGCTCCTTGGAGCCCTGTAATGAAATAACTTGTAATAATTTTCTGGTGAGATTATGGTCTACGCAAGTGGTCCCTGAACTGAGCTGACCGGTAACTGGCGACCGGACCGGTAACTGGCGACCGGATTTAATAATGTACGTCTGATCAGACTCCTGCCACAGTATACTGGGTGAAACAACTGAACTGACCGGTAACTGACGACCGGACCGGTAACTGGCGACCGGATTTAATAATGATCCCATGTAGTAAAGTGACCACAAGCAATATCGCATAAATCTCAAAATGAATATTTGCACGTAATATAATTAACTAACATAATTAAATATGAATAATTTCGATCTTCTTGCAATAAAATCATGTACTTGCGATATTTAAAAATACATATATGGCTTGATTGAAGAGTGAAAGAAGATATAAACATGCCTTGGTTTGTTTTGACAGAAAACAAACGAAATAACGACGCGGCGCGGCGGAGACGGAGTGCTCTTCACTTTCTTACTTTTTCTCTCTTAATTCCTTTAAACCAAACATGTACCATAATTATTATAATAGCTTAAAAATCGTAAACGTGCTGCATGAACATTTAAAAATATCATGATTTGTGCTCAGGGCGCTGCCAGGACCAAAATCTCACCCTGGGTGCAAAATGACCATTTTGCCCCTAGAAACCCAAAAATTATCGTTTCAACCCTGGACTTCTAAAATTAACCCGAAGCTTACCAAACTCCTTAAAATTTCCCAAAACATATTTAAAAGCATTCTTAGGCGTAAACTCGAGCCCATTTTACAACTTAACCAATTCTTTTTAAAACTTAGCTCAGGGTCTAGGTTTTAATCCGAATCTAGCCGAAACTTAACCAAAATTTTACCAACTTTTTACCACCCTTTCTAAACACTTAAAAGGCTCTAAAACCACTGAGCCAGCCCCCTTAGACCTTCGAACAAGACCCTGAACATCTGCTGGAAATTCCAGCAAGCCATCGTCCAACTCTAGCCTTGACCCTAGCATGCTTCTACCGACTTCATGCTTAAACCGACTCAAACCGGACCCGAACCAGGCCCTAGACTTAACCCTTAGACATAACTTAAGACCATGGTTAAGCCCTTTTTAACTCAGAACCAGCGCCTAAGCCCCAAAAATTCAGAAACATGACAGCAGCTACAAGTGACTCAAACTGTGCAGTTTTCATGTTTCTGGTTGTACAGCTTTCTCCAGCCAACCAAGCCACGAGCCACCTTAATTAGACTCATCCTAGGACCCTTAGAGACTTCCTAAACCATAGCCAAAAGCCCTAGACCAACCCATGTGCAGAATCGAACAACGAAACCCAAACTTCCGATCTTGTACTCAAACACCACAATGGCTACTATCCCGAGCGTTTCCCCTTCGAGCTTGGAAAAACCGAGACTCCCTTATTCATTTGCCCTTACACACGACACATACAACCCTTTGCATCATGCATTTAGCAGCCCCTTGCACAATACTAACAAGAAACGTGAGTTGGATGAAGAAGGTGCAAGAACTAGGAAAAAAACCGAAGCCTTCCTACGTTATATGCAAGATCAAGAATTTTATGCAAATAAACCCACGTAACAGCAAGTATCTAGCATGTATGATGCAGAAATAAAAGTACAATGCGTGCCTGATTAAATATTTGATGTACAAAGGCTCGAAGTGACACGAGGCGGGGGAGGAAAGCTTGAGCTTGGAGGAATAATGGAGCACCGAATCTTGCTGCTGGAATACACGAAGGAGGAGGCTGATTGGAGGAGGGTGGGCGGCTGAATTAGGTTAGTGGGGTGCTAATGACTAGGTTTAGGTTAAATAATACTTAGTAGCTTAATTATATAGGTAATATTAGCTTATGGGCCATAATTTGCATTTTAAAAGTTTTAAAAGGGTTTTAAGCCCAACAACCTTAAAAGTAAGCCCATTAAATCCAAACGCACTCCCGAAAAATATTTTGTGTTAGAAAATTTTTGAAAATATTAGCCGAATCATTAAAAAGTCCCCCGATTCGATAAAATTCGCGTACCGTTAAAAATAAAGTCCTGCGGGTAAGAATACCCAAAAAAAATCCTATTTTTGAAAAATACACTTAAAAATGCTTTAAATTAATTTATAAAAATAAATCATGTAATAAAATAATTTTCCTTAAATTCTCCGATCTCCGTTCCTCGATCGAACGTGAAATGCACCTAGACACCCTAATGCGTGAACTTTTAAAATTTCATGAATTAAATCCTATCATGCATGAATTATGCAATAAAATGCATAAAAATAATTAAACACAATTTAATGAAATAAACATGAATTTAATGCTTTAAAACAATTTAATAAAATACCAAAGAATTTAATAACTCGCATGCATGTGGTTCATGTGGACCTTCAGATTTTCGGGACGTTACAAGCAGTCTTGTCAGCCTTAACTGGTATGGTTGCCACAACGGGATTTGGAGATTGCCTCATCAAGGGCACGTTCTTCTTGCGACGTTGGAAAGAACGCTTCTTTCCCTTCCCATGTGGATCAATCTTCGTACCAGATGAAGAACCCACATAAAGAACCGGCTTCTCTTTCTTGATGGTGGATTCAAAGGTCACAAGTTTGTTCACCAATTCCTCAAGGGTCGGCTCCATCTTGTTCATATTGAAATTCACCACAAAAGGATCAAACGAGCTAGGCAATGATAAGAGCAACACGTCGGTGGTCAACTCCGAAGGCAACATCAAATCCATGCCAACGAGCTTGTCCATGAGCCCAATCATCTTTAGGCCATGTTCATGGACCGAAGCCCCATCTCGCATGCGTAAGGTGATCAGCTCCTTGACTGTAGCATGCCTAAGTGGCCGTGTTTGCTCACCAAAGAGCTCCTTGAGATGCAAATGAATGTCAGCAGCACTCTTTGCATCCTCAAAACGCCTCTGCAGCTCATCATTCATAGATGCCTGCATATAACACTTGGCTTTCAAGTCATGGTCACACCATTCCTTGTAAGTCTGCAATTTCTCAGGAGTGCAGCTAGTCGGAGCCTCAACAGGGGGCGACTCAGTAAGTGTATATGCTATCCTTTCCGAATTCAAGACGATTTTCAGGTTTCTTAGCCAAGTGAGGTAATTAGGTCCAGCTAATATGTGTTTGTTGAGTATTTCAGATAGCGGATTGCGAATCGAAGACATTGTCAAATTGTACTGAAAAGTAAGAACAGATAAATGTTGATGACTATTTTAATATATTTGGTAAGATATAAAGTATGGACTTTTACTTTATAAATTTTCGCTCCCACTGTTTTGACATCTTTCACTACCCTCTANGCAACCCTCTACGTAAATTTTTGTCTCATGTTTGATTAGGACCCAATAATATGACGTCGTTCATCTTTACGTGTCAATCCTTACCCATCGATGTCGAACCTTAATGGACGGTCGCCATGAGTTCCCTCAATAATATGAGCCAAAATCATGGGAGTTCCACGCAGTTCACATCACCATGTCAATGGATGTCACAGCTTTCCGGCACCCAAGGCCCCCCCAATAATATGAGCCGAGCCCCGAGCACGGGTTGCGTTCATCATGCACCCATTGTCGATGGAAGACATGGAAATTATAAACAAATTTATAATTTCCCTTTTCGGGCTTGATATTAATTTTGAATCTTATTCAAAATGAGGGTTTTTTAATTTTGAAAGGTCTCGTCATTAATTTTATTTAAAAGCTCGCCATGTTTGATCGTATGTTTGCCGGATTCATGCAACTTTGTTATCATCATAATAATAATGCACATAATCATTATTTATAACATATCATGCATATATTATAAACAGTAAACAAAACAATGATGATCAATCGCCCCAAAACTAACGGCCAGTGTGAGCTAAAGACGGGCCTAGGTCCAATCCTAGGGAAATGCATGGGATGCAAATGCAACTATTACATATGCTTTCAATATTTACATGTCTTCGATCTTCATAATCATCATGACCATCATCTTCCAATCTTGATCTTCCATTATAATAATATTTACAAATAAATATCCATGGCAAATAGGGATACATCTCATGGGGTGGGAACGGGCCATAAACCAAGCCCACTTTAAAAATTGATAATTATTACAATCATTCAATACAAAATATCCTAGCATACACCTAGCAAATTGGGCTTGGGCTTTTAATCATCCTTCATGCATAATATCACATATCATACACCATCAATTAATTATCACAATAATAAAATGATCTAATATTATATATCTTGATCCAATCACTAACCGCCACGATTATAAACTAAATTAACAAAGTATACAAACACCTTTGTCTATTTTCTAATTAATTTGTTTATAACCGAATTTCTTGTAAATCACCATTTACTATAAATTATTAAAGTCCAACTTCAATTGTTTATTTCATGAGAAAATATTTGCAACCTTTTGTAAATTTAAACTTAAGGGCCCAAAAAATCATTTTTCACCAAAAAAATTTTGGCCCATTTAAATTTCACAAATATGTTAGCCATCCAATGGCCCAACAACTCAAGGCCCATGACACTTTGATATTTCAAAACACCTTTTGAAAACCCTTGTCGTCATTGCCGTCGCCGGATTCCGGCCAACATGCCAAAATTTTTTTTTTTATTAAAATCAAGGGGCTGTTCGGGCAGCCCCTCGGGCTGCCCTTGCTGCTTGAAATGGGCAGCAACTTGCTGCCCAAAGTCGTCCCCAATCCGGCTTTGAATTCGTTGCAACAAATTATCTCATGCGGTTAGAAATCGACCTCAATATAATATTATGTATTTTGCTACACAAAATAGTATCCTTAGCTCATGATACCTTTTGAAAGGGGATCGAATAAGGTGCCCAAGTGAGCAAAGGAAGTTTCAAAATTTGTTTTTCATCAAGAAAAACGACCACCTCATTACTATAATGTGTAGCAAATACAAAAACACCAAAATGTCATACATAGGGTGTTAAGAAAAATATACCTATCAATCTCTTGAGATTGATGTTTGGCTCCAACTAAGTTGTAAACAACTTAGCTCTTGAAGGTAGACAATCTACAAGCTTCCTTCTTTCCTTCAAAATTAGGCCCACCACCAACTAGCTAGAACCCTTCTTATTTTGCACTAGAAAAATAAGAAGATTTTTCAAGGAGAAGTGATTTCTTTCCTCAACTATTGAAGAAGAAAATTGATAGAAAAATTTGGAGAATATCACTCAAAATTTCGGCCATCATGGTGTAAAATGGGAGAAGGATGAGTTGTCTTGGTTGTGGGAAAAGCTAAAACACTTTTTAGCATCCCAAGCCTTGGAGATTGAAAAAGTAGTCTCCAACCCTTCACCTCACATTCATGCAATGTTATTTGATTTTTAACAATTAAAAATCCATGGACTTAATTTAATTATCTCAAACACAGTTGAGACCATTTAACATTTACTTGATTTTACTCAAGCCCACTAGTTTAATAATTATTTCTAATTGGGCTCTACAAGGCCCAATGTAATTTAATTAATCCAACACTTGAATTAATTTAATTATTTGGACTCTACTAGGTCCACTAGTGTTTAATTAATTCAACACTTTGAATTAATTAAATTTACTCCATAATAATGTTTATGAAAATCATAATTTTCAAATACATTACTTGTTTGGCCAACTTTTAATTTAGGAACACTTCCTCAAATTAAAAGTTACATTCTCTCATAGTAGTCATACTTCTATTTTTCCTTACGCCTATAAACTCCTTTATAAGCCGTTCAACACATTGAACTATTTTACTTCTCAACTGGATCTAGAAAGCTAGTACTTGTGTGACTCTCAATGGTTCATTGATACAACTAGCCGTGGATTCACATCTCCATGTGATTCGGAATAAACATGTCCTTATTTGAGCATACCCCAATTGCTCCATTCTTACTTATCAACTCCTTGATAACAAGAACGTCAGAACTCAAGTGTGATAGTGACCAACCAATCATGTTAAACGCCTAGCAGCATCGCTTACATGATTCCCTAAGTATCAAATGATAGTGCCTGCAAGAACCATTCAATTATGGTTAGCGTACAATACGGTCCCTTCATCTCATATATCCCGACCGATTCGACAACCATTGGTATATCGAGAGTTGTCAATGAATCGATACTATATGTCATGTTGTAGTTGCATCGATTATGTAATCTATGAAACCTCTTTCATAATTACCACCATACTCTGATCAGAGATTTCATACTACATACACATAGGATATCCATACTCGAAGGTAAGCGGTGAATCCCCGACTACAATGCGTCGACTCCTATATGTTTTCCAAAACACCCAACCTTGCCACCTGATGACCCCATGAAAATCGGTAAACAAGTCAAAGTGTAATGCTAGCACATAGTGTCTCAATGTTGTCTCGGGTCATAAGGACTAATGGTGTACAACCATAAACTAGGACGTTTCCACTAGATAAGTGAGAACCACTTGGAAAGTCCTATATGGAGGGTTGTTCAGTGCACTCTACCAGGAGCACCTATCTGCATGCTCGGACATCCAATGTCCCCTACCAATGAAACATGGTACTCACATCGCAGATACTAGTCTCGAACTCGAGCGGCACCTACTCTAACACGATGTTCCTAAGACTGCTTTCAGGACTCGTTATGGCCACTACGAGTGCCTTGTGATGCCGTTCGGTTTGATGAATGCGCCAGCGATCTGCATGGATCTCATGAATCGCGTATTTCAGCTGTATCTTGATCAGTTTGTGATAGTGTTCATAGACGACATTCTCGTCTACTCGCAGAATCAAAGGATCACAGTAGACATCTGACCACTATGTTGCAGACCGTGCAGAAGCACAAGTTATTCGCAAAGTTCAGTAAGTGCGAATTCTGGTTGGAGAAGGTGGCGTTCTTAGGCCACATTGTTTCTAGCACTGGTATGCAAGTAGACCCATCAAAAGTTGCAGCAGTCAGAGATTCGGTTGTACCACAGAATGCATATGAGATTCGCAGTTTTCTTGGCTTAGCAGGATATTATCGAGAGTTCATTCAGGGATTTTCTTCCATCGCAGTTCCACTCACAACATTGACCAAGAAGAATGTGAAATTTGTGTGGAGCGATGAGTGCCAGAAGAGCTTCGATACTTTGAAGCAAGCTCTTATCTCAGCACCAGTTTTGGCCATGCCATCAAAGCCTTGAGATTTTGTCTTGTATACCGATGCTTCGAAGCTCGGTCTTCGCGCAGTATTGATGCAGCATGGGAAGGTGATAGCATATGCTTCTCTTCAGTTGAAGCCTCATGAGAAGAATTACCATACCCATGATCTAGATTTGGCAGCCGTTGTTTTTGCTTTGAAGATTTGGAGGCATTATTTGTACGGGGGGAAGTGCCAGATCTTTACCGACCATAAGAGCCTCAAGTACTTCTTTACGCAGAAAGAGCTGAATATGCGTCAGATGCGTTGGTTGGAGCTTGTGAAAGACTATGATTGTGACATTAGATACCACCCGGGTAAAGCTAATGTAGTTGCGGATGCACTAAGCAGGAAAGTTGCAGTTATGGTCCATTTGACGATTCAGAGACCTTTTCAGTCTGTTATGCAGAGGTTTGATCTAGAGGCATATTCTCGAGGTAGAGTTCTCCGTCTATCTACCTTGACTATTCAGTCCTCTCTCCTAGATCGTATTCGCAGTGGTCATTCAGCAGATGAGCAGTTGGCAAAGTGGAAGCAGAGAGATGAGGCCTAGGGCAGTGTTTTGTATTCAGTTAGTGACGGTATTGTGAGATACTGAGTCAGGATATGGGTTTCTAGCAGTGATTCCATTCGAGCGGATATTCTATCAGAGGCCCATATGTCACCGTACTCTATTCACCATGGGAGTACGAAGATGTACAAAGATCTGCAGTTATTATATTGGTGGCCAGGAATGAAGAAGGACATCAGACGGTTTGTATCCGAGTGTCTGACTTGTCAGTTAGTGAAGGCAGAGCATCAGAGGCCAGCAGGTTTTGACAAGCCTCTTCTTATTCCCGAGTGAAAGTGGGAGAATGTTACCATGGACTTCGTGACCGGTTTACCGAAGTCAGTCAGAGGATCAAATGCTATCTGGGAGATTGTTGATCGTCTTACAAAACCAGGGCACTTCTTGCCTATTAAGACGACTTTCACCATGGTTCAGTATGCAGAGTCGTATATCCGGGAGATAGTCCGACTTCATGGTATTCCTGTTTCTATCGTGTCTGACAGAGACCCCAGGTTTACTTCCTCATTTTGGAAGAGTTTGCATTCGACGATGGGTACGAAATTGTTGTTTAGCACAGATATCCACCCTCAGACAGACGGACAGTCAGAGCGAGTTATTCAGATTTTGGAGGATCTTCTCCGTGCTTGTGTTATCGATTTCTCCGGGAGTTGGGAGTCGAACTTGCCATTAGTGGAGTTCACCTATAACAACAGCTTTAAGTCGTCCATATGAATGGCTCCGTATGAAGCATTGTATTGCCACAAGTGTAGATCTCCTGTTCATTGGGATGAGGTAGGAGAAAGAGCAGAGTTGGGTCCAGAGATTATTCAGCAGACTGTCAATGTAGTAGCCCATATCCGTGGCAGGATGAGGACTGCTCAGAGTCGACAGAAGAGTTATGCGGAGCAGCGGAGGAGAGATTTAGAGTTCGCCGTGGGCGACCATGTCTTTGTGAAAGTGGCACATATGAAGGGTGTCATGCGATTTGGGAAGAAAGGGAAGCTCAGTCCGAGATTCATTGGACCATTTGAGATTCTCGACAGGGTTGGGACGCTAGCTTATCGTGTTGCTTTTCCGCCGAATCTGGCCGGAGTACACAATGTGTTCCACGTCTCCATGCTGAGGAAGTATATGGCAAATCCTTCGCATGTGCTCAATTTTGAACCGTTGCAGCTCACTCCGAACCTGTCTTATGAGGAGAGACCAGTGCAGATCCTAGACAGACAGGAGAAGAAGCTTCAGAACAAGCTGGTTAAGCGAGTTAAAGTCAAGTGGCTTAACCATTCAGAGGAGGAAGCTACGTGGGAGTCTGAGCTAGAGATGAGGAGTCGATATCCGGAACTATTAGGTGAGTTTTAATTTCGAGGACAAAATTTCTTTTAAGGGGGGAAGGATTGTAGAACCCGTAAATTAGACTACGTATAAGCATGCATAATTCCTAATATTTAAATAAAATTTATTTGCATGAGTATTTAAATTCTTTTCTTTAAATTTAATTATTTTACGTAGTAGTTTAATCACTACCTTTTTCAGTTAAATAAGTGAGGCCGGACTGGAGTTGGAGTTTTAAGATAAAAGTTAATGATAAGAAAATATTCCTAAATTTAATTTAAGTCAAAGAATAATTTATTTTCATGTAAAAGAAAGTTTAAGAATTTAGTTAATTAATTTGAGATAAGAAGGAAATAAATTATTTTATGTCCAATAATTTAATTAAAAACCTAAAATAAAATATGTGACCAATTGAGATAAGTTAATCTAAGCTTATTATATTTAATAAATTATAACCTAACATGTTAGTAAATTAAATTAAAAATTAGCCATGCATGCAAGATAATGGTATTCTTTAATTAATTTATTAATTCACTAAAATATTTAATGAGTAGATAACACACTAAAGATTCGAAATTCAATAATTAATAAATATTTTCCCACCCCATTTACCTAGAAAAAAATCGGCCACCCCTTGAGGAGATTTTAAAATATTGTCAACTCTCCATCTTTAATTCTTTCCTTAATCCTTTCATGGCATGGATAATCCTTCAACTTTAAATCTTCAATAATTATTAATTGAGCATATTTCTCACCTCTTTTGACTAGATAAAATTGGCCCCCTCCTTTCTAGATTTAAAATTTTTCTTTGACAACTCAACCTTGATTCTCTTCCATATCCATTTCTTGGTAGATAATTCTCTCAATTTAAATCCTCATTTAATTAATAACTAAGCCATTTCATACCCACATTTTTATGATAAAGAAATCGGCCACCCCTCTTTTTAAAAGATTTAATTTTGATTTACAACTCATTACTTGTTATCTTCCCTTAATCTCTTTTTCTAGGTACATATTCTCCCCACTTTTAAATCACCAACAAATAATTAATTAAGCAATATTTCTCCATTGTTCCTAGACCTAAATATCGACCAAGTGCACCCTAGAATTATCCTTCAAAATCTTTTGATATCAAGCCATTCCCTTATCTCACAAACTAGAAGATAGAAAAATTCTTTTTACCATTCAAATTTCCAATTATCTTGTAGACTTCCCTTCATTTCTTCTAGCCTTCTCTCCCTCTCCATTATTTCGAAATTCAGCCTCCTTCAGCACTGAAAAATCGTGAGCTAGCCATAGAATAATAAGAAAGAAAATCGAGTAGAAACAAGAGAAGCAACTCCGTCTTCGCCGCGCCGTATCGTCGTATTAATTCGTTTTCTTTTCAAACGATTTCCAGGCATGTTTCTCTCATTCCTTGCTCTTCAATCAAGTCGTATAATTAATTTTAAATATCATATGTACACGAATTTGAAAGGAAAAACCGAAATACATGACAAATATTTTCGAAAACAAGTTGCAGATTTTCGGTTTTCCCTTGTGCTCTCACGGTTTGGCTTGTTTCTTTTGTTGCAGGGTTCGGTTCGATCCTAGGCTCCCAAGGCTACACCTAGGCACGTACTAGGGTGTGTCAAGACCATGTTGGTCCATTAGTTCAAGCCCCATGTATGATGGAATTGAAAAAATACAGCAACTCTTCCATAGAGTCATTTTTGTGTCTCGAGTTGCACGATTTTTGTCTAAGGCTAGTGTTCTAATCTTGGCTGCCCTAGGGGCTGTAGCCATGGTTAGAACCCTTCCTTAGCATGTCTAGGACATGACCAATATGACCTTTCATGGCTTGGTTCATAGCCCCAATCGGTTTTGAAACATAAAACAAGAACAGCCCCTTCGACCCTTTAAAATTATGCACATGTCCCTTTCGGTTTTGGTGGTTTGGAGTGGACCTTGGTTGGCCTCTGGCCCTTAGCACTGGTTCACAACATAACCCTTGATGTCTAGATCGTGCCATAGTCAATCAATGGCCACTGGAACGACCCATGACAGCAAGAACGATTGTAGCAGCCCACGCGCGCAGGTTGGCCTCTCGGGTGGGAGTCTCGGCTGATTCATGGTGTGGTTTGGATGGTGGCTGGACTAGGGCCCTTAGCCATGGTTCAAACCATACCTTAGGATGTTGGGAGGAGGCTGTGGTCAGTGGTTCAAGCCCCAATGGCCATTAGCCTTGCAAACGACGCATGCAAGTGCAAGCGCTACTGCGGTATTTTCTGGACAGCAACTTGACGCTTCGGTTCAGAGGCTCGTTCGAGTTCTTGGTTGGCTTTTAGCCTATGGCCTTGGACTGGACAGTACTTCATCATGTTAGGAAAGTCGTGTTTTTGGCGGTTTGTGATTTGGTCAAGTTTAGAGGTCGTTCGAGGATTTACGGTGCAATGTGCCAAAGTGACTCTAGAAAGAGCGTTTCATGTTTTGGCCTCCATTCACTAATATTTCGACTTGTACAACTTTAGGAGCATTATTTCATCATTTTAAGAGTATTTTTAATCATGACTAAATGTTGGTTTGGTGTTGGTTCGGGTTGGCTCGGGGTCATGATTAAATACTAAGTCAGTAGGCGTAATTGTCTCGTTTTTGGATTCAATTACAAAGTTTGGTCAAGAAAAATCAATTGCATATTTTCATGTTAGATTTAAGTCGCAGCGAGCCTGGGAACTATCGAACTCGTTTAATAAAATTAATACAGGACATTTAATTACGTTATTTAATCATATTACGTGCATAAAAATAGAAATTATTCATTTTTGAGATTTATGTGATATTGCTTGTAGTCATTGTACTATCATGGGATTATTACTTCACCCGGTCGCCAGTTACCAGTCAGTTCAATTTTGTACCCCCCAGTATACTGTGGCATTAGTCTGATCAGACGTACGTTATTTCACCCGGTCGTCAGTTACCGGTCCCCGTCGTCAGTTACCGGTCAGTTCAGTTCAGTTCAGGAGCCACTTGCGTAGACCATAATCTCACCAGAAAATTATTACTAGCTATTTCATTACAGGGCTCTACGGGGCAAATATTTCACTTACTACTTTCAGTTCAGTTCAGTTCAATTCAGTTATGCACGTAATATTAATTATTCATGATAAGATTTCAGTTCAATGATGCACGCATTACAACTAATCATGACATGATATTTTCCTTCGCATGCGATTTTATTATTATTACTGGTTATTTACGATATATGCATGCTGAGTCTTTAGACTCACTAGACTTGATTGTTGTAGGTACTGATGATGTCGGAACCGAGGGCAGGGACCAGTGAGCTAGCTTGGGTCGGCAGTAGTGGAACCCGAGGACCTCATTTTTAGCATTTACTATTTTAGGCTCAAACATTTTTCTCGTTTTTGGATTATTTTAAATTATTATTTTGCAAACAAACATTTACTTCCGCTGTCATTTTGAACATCTAACTTTATTTTATCAGTTTATTTATGAAAGAGGCATTTTAATTAATGAAAAAGAAAATTTTTAAATTTTTCCGCAAATTTTCAAGTACGAATTTAGAGGCCTCTACAAATATTTTTGAAGAAGGAGAGTATGATATGAATCTGGCCGGGCATGGCATGCTAATGGTGAAAGGAGATTCAAGGAAGCATTGCATGGATTCATATGTTGTCACACCATTTCTCTATGCTTAGCATAATTACCATAATCTAAATAGGGTTTTAATGATATAACTATAGTATGAAGCAAATCAAACAAGGGGCATCAATTTGACAGTTTTTAAAATTTTTGACACGGTGTCCCTACACTTTGTTTAAACCAAAAACTCAAGCAATGCCATATATACAATAACATCAACTATATTTTCATACACAACCATGCACCATATTGTTATACAAATACATATTCTTATATACAAGCATACTTTGTATCATCATAAACATCGTAAAACTTGTTCAAACCTTGCCATATTTTAGTACAATACATATGCGGAAACTATACAATAATAAATCCCTGTTCTTGTCAAGGTGAGGCACGTCACAAGCATCCATTAGCGAACCGGCATCCTATGTTTATTCACTACCTGATCCTGTAATACATGAGTTACGTGAGTTTATAAAACTCAATAAGTTGGCACTTGTACGTATCAATATGCGTCAAAAAGAACATACATATCAAGTCATGACAACAATGAATCTTTAAATCATGTCATATCATAGCATATATTCATGTTCATTTTTTTACTTGAGCCTCATTAGTTAACCTGTACTACCGTGCTTGCTTTATTATATAGCTACTACTGTGTTGGATGTCAGGGAGCAATCTTTGGAGCAACCTTTGGCAACCCCACGCCCCATAAACATATATTGGCCAATAGGTTTGGTGGACTTAAAACCACCCATGATGTCAACAAGCTCTATATCATGTAAAAATCATTCCTTTTCTTTTCATGTTCATGTTCATAACATAGCACCCATCATCAATATTCATGATTTTCTTACATATTTAATACATAACAATGGAATATGGTGCTATATTTTCTTCAATAAGATACTAACAATGTATATATCAATAATCAATGGGAAGTATTTGAAATCATAATATTACTCATGTATTACTTAAAGAACATGCCAACTTACAGTCCAAGCGTACGAATACTTGTTTGAGATGATGTTTAACAGTCCTATGCTGTCAATAAACCAATAGTTCAGTTACTATTTCTATACAAGGTAAAAGTTACCCCTGTACATGTAGAACAATTAAAGGAGAAGAAAACTTACACCTTTATAAGGTTCTTGTGATGGAGAACTAACTTTTAACTTTAAACTAATGAAAGGAAATGAAGAAGGGAGCTTTTGGAAGAAGTTTCCTTGGTTTCTCTCGAGTCTTGATGAGAAAGGAATGAAGGAATGGTGAAAATGGCTCAAGGAAGTCGAAACTTATCTTTTTCTATGCCAGGCGGCGCTCAGGCGGTCATTTTCTACCGCTCAAGCGCGGAACATTCTGTCCAAAACAAAAAATCCAAAACCAGTGGTGCTCGGGCGGTCATTTCCTACCGCTTGGGCGCCGCCCTACGCACAGCCACATCAAAGATCGCTCCAGAAATGGCTTTTTCGTTAATAATCTGGAAAAGTGTTAAACATACAGGTTCTAGCCCTATGTCCTGGCTTGAATCTACAATTGGTTTCAGGTCATTTAGATATTTGAGTAAAAATGTATTCCCATTCTCCCAACATGTGTCAGTGAAGGAATGACGGTATATACGACACACTTTGGGGCCATTTTGGCTTGTCTTACACAATGATTTGGACAAAACCCAAAACATGAAAGTTGTAACCTTATATCTTAGATTTCTAATGGTTATGGCCTTACACAATTTGGATCAATATTCAAATCATTATGCTAAAATCCCTAAGAATGATCATATTTTCATCACATTTCCTACCAACTTCATTACACTATTTATACACACACATCTTACTATTACTATTTAGACATATAGTCATTCTCAGTACACCATGAACAATCTAGAAATCATATTAAATCTCAATATCGATACCTCAATCAACATGTGAAATCTAATGAGCTAAATAACTACATAATAAACGACATAAACACATTATTATCTTTTGTACGAGTAACCGGGCATTACATAAGCGGTCAAGAAGAGCTTGTAAGCAAGGTTCCAAGCTTCAAAAGAGTCGTGATACATGGGATTGAGCTTGGAGACCAAATGAATGCTATTAAGTGCGGAGTAATGTGGATGGACCAGCGCCACAGCACCCGGGAAAAAGCGTCATAGCGCTAGGAAGAAGACTCCTAGCGCCTAGGCGCTACAGACAGGCGCCTAGGCGCTGCCTGTGCCAAAGGTGCAGCGCCTAGGCGCTACTTGGTCAACTCCGCGGCTCGCCGTCGTGCAGATTTTTCATTTGGAAACCCTAATTACGGATTTTCATGTATTTTTCTATATAAGAAATTAATTAAACACTAGTGGGCCTTGTAGAGTCCAAATAATTAAATTAATTCAAGTGTTGAATTAATTAAATCATATTGGGTTTTGTAGAACCCAATAGGAAATAATTATTCAACTAGTGGGATTTAGTAAATTCAATTAAGGTTTAATTGGTCTCAAATTTATTTGAGACATTTAAATTAAAGTTCATGAGCTTTGTAATTGTTTCAAGTCCAAATAGAAATGCATGCATGGGAGGTGAAGGGTTGGAGGCTACTTTTTCAATATTCAAGGCTTGGCATGCTCATGGGGTTTAACTTTTAATACAACCAAGACAACTCATCCTTCTCTCCTTCAACCATGGAATGGCCGAAACATTACACACACATTCTCTAATTTTTCTTTTGTAATTTTTTTGAGGAAACCTTACACTTCTCAATGAAAAATGCTCAAATTTTTGTAGTGCAAAATTAGAGTGGTTCTACTTTGTTAGCGGTGGACCAAATTTCGAAGGAAGGAGTCCAAGAGCAAGGATAGCTTGTAGAGGGTCAACCATTCAAGAGCTAAGTTGTTTACAACTTAGTTGGAGCCATAATCAATCCTTGTGATTGATAGGTAAATTTCTAAACACACTATGAATGTAATTTTGTTTTTTATGGTATTTGCTACACATCACGGTTTGAGGTGCTCGATTTTTGCTAAAAAATAATTTTTTTGAAACTTCAATTGCACAAGCGGGCACCATAATCGATCCCCTTTCAAGTGGTATCATGAGCTAAGGTTACTATTTTGTGTAGCAAATACATGATATTATATTGAGAACCATTTCTAACCGGATGAGATAAATTTTTGCATCGAATCAAGGCCATTGCAAGGGACGTTTTTGGGTAGCAAGTTGCTGCCCATTTTGGGCAGCTTGTGCTGCCTGAGGGGCTGCCTGAAACGGGCAGCAAGGGCATCCCAAGGCCCATTTTGGGCAGCCCAAACGCGCAGCAAGGGAATCCCAAGGGGCTGTCCAAAAAAATTTGTGCTTGTTGGCTGGAATCCGGCTACGGAGCTCCGGCGACGTCGATGACGACTATGGTCTCCAAAAGTGTTTTGGAATATCAAAGTGTCATGGACTTTGAAGTTGTTGGGCCATTTGATGGCTAACATAATTTGTGAAATTTAAATGGGCCAAAATATTTTGGTGAAAAATGTCTTATTGGGCCCTTAAGTTTAAATTTACAAAAATTGTACATATTTCTCATAAAATAAATAATTGAAGTTGGACTTTAATTATTTATAATAAATGGTGATTTACAATAAATTCGGTTATAAATATATTAATTAGTAAGTAGACAAAATAGTTTGTATATTTTGTTAATTTAGTTAATAATCGTTGCAGTTAGTGATTAGATCAAGATAAATAATATTGGGTCAATTGATTATTGTGATAATTAATTGATGGTGTATGATATGTGATATTATGTATGAAGGATGATCAAAAGCCCATGCTTAATTTGATAGTTGTATGCTAGGATATTTTGTGTTGAATGATTGTAATAATTATCAATTTAAAAGTGGCTTGGTTTATGTCACGTTCCCACCCCATGAGATGTATCCCTATTTGCCATGGATATTTATTTGTAAATATTAGTATAGTGGAAGATTAAGATTGGAAGATGGTGACCTTGATGATTATGAAAATCGAAGACATGTAAATATTAGAGGCTTATGTAAAAGTTGTATTTGCATCCCATGCATTTCCCTAGGATTGGACCTATCCCCGTTCTTAGCGCACACGGGCCATTAGAATTGGGGCGATTGATCATCATTGTTTAGTTTACTGTTTATAATATATGCATGATATATTATAAATAATGAGTATGTGTGTTATTATTATGATAATAACAAAGTTGCATGAATCTGGCAAACATACGATCAAACATGGCGAGCTTTTAAATAAAATTAATGATGAGACCTTTTGAAATAAAAACTCTCATTTTGAATAAGATTCAAAATTAATCTCAAGCCCGAAATGGGAAATTATAAAGGTGTTTATAATTTCCATGTCTTCCATCGACAATGGGTGCATGATGAACGCTACCCGTGTTCGGGGCTCGTCTCATATTATTTGGGGGGCCCTAGACACCGGAAAGCTGTGACATCCATTGACATGGTGATGAGAACTACGTGGAACTCCCATGATTTCGACTCATATTATTGAGGGAACTCATGGCGACCGTCCTTAAGGTTTAACATCGGTGGGTAAGGCTTGACACGTAAAGATGAATGTCGTCATATTATTGGGTCCTAATCAAACGTGAGACAAAAGTTTACGTTAAGGGTTGCATGGAGATACAATTGGAAACTACTTTTTAGGAATTATGTGATATGAATCCACCTAACTCCATGGCAGCATTCACTATCAACTCATCAACATCAACATATACCAGGTAACAAATGACATAAAATGATAAAATACCGTTAAGTATAACAAAAATCAAGTTCCTCCCCTTCTTAGACCTTGTTAGCAACATAACAAAATCTATATCAATGTACGACCATAATTCACGAGTAATAAGAATTACTTTATGCAGCACATAAAAATCAAGCTTAGATGCGTTTTCCCTATATGCAATGCACCCTTTTCTACACCACTTAAAATATCGCTTCATATGCAACAAACACATATAATCATTTATTTTATCATAGATGTAGTCACAACAATGCGCCTCACTAGCGAGTAATTCATCAAATGAATATAACACGAACAATTTATTCTCTTTAAAATCGTATTCATTATGAACATAAAAATTCTTATACTCATTCCCACTCTTTCCAACGCCATTATCAAACAAATCTGAATCATGCAAATAGGACACACTAAACGTACTATCCATGTAAACATTTAACACATCCCAATGATTTGAACATAATGCACTCAATTCATTGTCATAACAAAGACTAATCAATTTGACAACTTTTGAAAAATCATAATCACTATCTTTGAAATTTGATTCATGCAATATGTCACCATTCTCAAATCTATGATTCCTAGGCACAAAGGTTAATTCAAAGTTAGACACTTTAGATACCCCACTCTCAACACTCACACCAAATTCTTGCATATAACACAACAATGAATTAGGGTAAGGAAGCAAATCATACCTTGTAGCGGTTTCGTTGCCAACTAACCTTAACTTATCATGATTTCTCTCGAAGTCATAGGGATCATCCCATTGCTTTCTCACTCCATCCACACTTGCTCGTTTCCTCATCATGACATCTCCATAATCTTGCAAGGGTGAATTAACAATGCTCGGGATTGAACCGGCTATATCATCACATTGATAATAAACCTCTTGGTACCAAGGTACTTTAAGGGGTTTATACAGAAATAAATAACTCTCAACCTCACTCTTTTCACTCTTTTGGGCCTTTAATTTATTTTTCTTTTCTTTTTCTTTTTCTTTTTCTTTGGCCTCTTGTTCTTTTTCATCTTTTTTCTTTCCTTTTTCTTTTCTATGGCAATCTCACTTTTTTATTCACTCTTTCTTTCGGTCATTTTTAATTCTTTTTTTCTCACTTCAAGAAATTTCACTTTATCCTCAATAACTACCTTCGGATACAATTGTGCGAGAGATATACATTTTTCCTTGGCACATTCACAAACCAAAATTTTATCATGTCTACTTTCATCTTCCTTAATAGAAAAATCATGCACTTCTTCCCCACCTAATGACCCAGCTTCCACTGTACATCGTTTAACATCATTCAACTCACTAACTAGTGGAATACTATCATCAACAACTTTATGAACCACAACCTCAAATTCAGGTTCCACTACAACATCAATTCCATGTTTAGGCTCAACTTCAGATTTAGATTCAACCACAAGCTCAACCTCAAACTCGGGTTCAACTACGACCTCAACCTCAATTCGTGGTTCAAGCTCTACAGAAGACTCTACTACTGTCACCTCGTTACGTTGACATTGACTAATATCATGCCCAACTTGCTAACACCAACAACATATAATATAAAAAGTACTAGAAATTGAATTGTTAAATGTACCTCGATATTCATAGTTTGTATCTGTCATTGGGCTAGCCATGAACCTCTCCTCGACGCTCGAACTCCACATGGATGCCAACGACTCCTTATGCATATCATGTCCACCTCTTCTGCTCACTCTCCTATTCTCCTCACATCGCCTTTCATCATCATGTCGCAACGCTCTACTTCCTTCAACTCCACTACCTCGTCTACTCTCATCACCTTGTCTATCATAGGTCTCCTCTCCTCAACATCGCCTATACCTCTCACGGAGAGGCTTAAACTCCTTCTCCCACATTTTATCCAACCCCCTTAACATTGTTTCAAATTGACTATCGTCAATCCTTATACCTGCAAGAAAAGGTTAGTATAAAACAATAAAAGAATAAAGTTTCCTCACCATGAATTCTCACAAGTCACTCCAATAAAATTCACTCGACTCTCTTTTTTTTATCTTTTTTTTTTGTCCTCACTACAAAACCTCGCACGACACTCCAAGAAATAAGTGAAAGATGTCAAAACAGTGGGAGCGAAAATTTATGAAGTAAAAATCCATACTTTATATCTTACTTAATATTTTAAAATAGTCATTAACATTTATCTGTTTTAATTTTTAGTACAAATTTGACAATGTCTTCGATTCACAATCCGTGATTTGCTATACTTGGAAAACACGTTTTAACTGGACCTAATAATCTCAATTGGCTAAGAAACCTGAAAATCGTCTTGAATTTGGAAAGGATAGCATATACACTGACTGAGTCGCCCCCTATTGAGACTCCGACTAGTTTCACTTCTGAGGAATTGCAGGCTTACAAGGATTGGTGGGACAATGACTTGTGAGAGAAGTGTTATATGCAGGCTTCTATGAATGATGAGCTGTAGAGGCGTTTTGAGGATGCAAAGAGTGCTGCTGACATTCATTTGCATCTCAGTGAGCTCTTTGGTGAGCAGACTCGACCTCTTAGGAATGTAACCGTCAAGGAGTTGATCACTTTACGCATGCGAGATGGGGCCTCGATCCATGAGCATGGCCTAAAGTTGATTGGGCTTGTGGACAAGCTTGTTGGCATGTGTAAGGCCCGAGATTATATCATTTTAATCCGAGATTACTTAATTTATGAATTTTTGGAATGATGAATTAGATTCCACGGTTTTTGTAATTAATTAGGATTGAAATTGAATTAAAAGATTGAGCGGGGGCCGATTTGCATATAGTGAAAAGTTGAGGGACTAAAGTGCAATTATGGGATTTGAGGACACTTGTCTTCACCATGCTTATATATGTTAAAATCCTTCAATCCATTCAGCATGTCCAGAGGAGAAAACCGAGGTAGCCATAGGAGATTTTAAAAATTTCCTTCGAAGACTAGAATTCTGATTTTACAAGATCCAACCGTCAGAATTTGAATCCGAACACAGTACCGAATTCCTCTCATCGACAGCTACAACTGGACGTAAGTTTTGTCACGTTTTGACATGATTTGAAATTATGATATTGTTAGAATCAGATATGATTGATATATGATGTTCTTGACATATTAGACATCGTAAAATCGAAGTCAGATTGAGAAACAGATTGATTATGGAATTGTTATAATTTTCAGAGTATATTGATTGATATTGGACAGATTTAGATTATTGATTGATTTCAGATTGTATTGGATATGGGTTATGATTGGTAATTGATAGTTGTTGATATTGTATTGACGGGAATATCGGGATTGTGCCGTTATGCCGTTGATTTGAATTATATTCAGATTGATCAGATTTGGTGTTGAATTGAGAATGAAATCTTGATATTATGATTCTTGATATATTGTTTCAGATTTACAGAGACAGTCTTGAGGTCAGAACTTCAATTGCTTTAGACCGAAACTCCAAACGAAAGGTATAAGTCAATGTGGTATTGGGAGATCGACACAAGTAGGATATACTTGTGTTTCCCTAAATCACATACTATTTGTTATTATTTGCATTGATTTGATTTGATATGCTTGTTCTATTGATGTATAGAGAGCATGTGTTAGACGAATATTAGACGAGCGATCTTGTGACAGAAGTACCTGATAGTGGCGGGATCGCCACGGGCACATTGCACGATGTCACAAGATAGTGTATTGGCGATAGTGCCACAGTCTGTGACGGATAGGTCAAGACACTGGATGTTTGGTTATATCGACGTGGATAGAATCGGAGTTTCTTCTATTACTGTTGGTCGATATAGGAATACCAACGTCTGGAAACCGGGATCCCTAGACTAGGATTGAGTCTAGTCTGAGACGTGGAGTCACGAGTTTATTTACAGTTTTATATGGATTCATGTTTCAGATTTGACATTTATTTCTGATATTTACTGCATGCTTTTATATTGATTATATTATCGCATGTTCGTTGATTTATACTGGGATTATATTCTCACCGGAGTTATCCGGCTGTTGTCTTGTTTATATGTGTACATGACAACAGGTGGGATAGGATCAGGGTCCAGGAAATGAGGAGAGATCGTGATTAGAGTGGAGACTTCGGACTTTGATGTATATAGGGTTTTGACACTTGACATTAGTAGTTGAACCTTCGTTCGAGATGTTTGTATGTTGTATCAGATTTATACTCTCATACTGATATGTATAGGAGTTTGATTCCATTACGTTCCGCACTATATAAAAAAAAATAAATTTGTTGACCCATATTAATTACATTGATCCAATTATCCCAATGACGATTAATAAGATGAGTAGCGTCCGGGTCCCCACAACAGGTGGTATCAGAGCCGTAGGTTCCAGAGCTGTAGGTTCTTGAGACTGAGATAGAACCAGACTAGATTGCTATAGAAGCTAGTGAGCGGGGTAGATTGAGTTTTCTTTCCTGCTTCTGTGGGCTAGCATGGTTATTGTTTTCAAATACATGGTTACCTGAATTATCTGATTTGATTGGTAAAGTTTATTATTGAGAATGAATCAGAACTGATTCTTGATCAGAGATACGATGATCAGAAGAGGACTGAGACAGAATTATCAGATTTGATTACTAATCTTTTTGATAATCAGATATGCCTCCTCGAAGAGCCCCAGAACAAGGTAGTACCTCCGGTAATCCGATGGATGTGACAGCAACACCGATGGAAGCATTGCTGAAGAGATTTCAGTCATTCCATCCACCGACTTTGAAAGGTACTGAGACTTCAGTTGACTGCGAGAGTTGGCTAGATGACATTGAGATGCTGTTTGAGTCCTTGGATTATACAGATGAGCGGAGAGTGAAACTGATTGGGCACCAGTTGCATGACGTTGCAAACAACTGGTGGATTACAACAAAGAAAGCCTTGGAGCATAGAGGTATGAATGTTACTTGGAATGTATGTAAAACTGAGTTTTATCAGAGATTTTTCCCAGTGTCATATAGGAAGGACAAAGGTGCAGAGTTTGCAAATTTGAGACAGGGTCAGTTGAACATTGAAGAGTATGTGGCCAAGTTCTCTACTTTACTGCGATTTGCTCCACATGTGGTCGAGAACGACGAAGCTGTTGCTGATCAGTTCATCAATGGCCTGAATCCTGAAATCTTTACACTGGTGAACACTAGACGACCGAACAACTTTGCTGATGCCCTGAACAGAGCATAGGGAACCGAAGTTGGTCTGATTAGACAGAAAGGAGCTTTGTATGTCGCACCGACACCGAGACCGCAACAACCATCCTCAGCTCAGTTTCCACAACCTCTTCCCGGATTTGAGAGTGGCAGTAGCAGTGGAAAGAAAGATCAGTTGAAAGCTCGAGGGAAACAGTTCAAGAGATCTGGAAGCAGTTCATCCAGTTCTAGTGGCTCACGACAGACTGCCCAGAGCCATAGTTATACCGGGCCTTATTGCAGCGCTTGTGGAGGGAGACATTCCACAGAGCAGTGTCGAGGAGTATTTGGCAGTTGCCGTATTTGCGGACAGCAGGGACATTTTGCTAGAGTATGTCCCCAGAGAGGTTCTCAAGGATCCCAAAGAGCAGAGTCATCCGGATCAGTGGCTCAGACAGGGAGACGACCATCAACTGTTCATTCTTTCCAGCCAGCACCATCTACCCAGTCACAGCAGAGGCCAGGTGGAAGCCAGACAGTGAGCCAGCCTCCTAGACAGCAGGCCAGGGTGTTTGCTTTGACTGAGGAGCAGGCACAGGACGCACCTGATGATGTTGTTGCAGGTAACTGTTTTATTTCTGGTTATCCTGCATATGTATTGATTGATACTGGTGCATCGCATAAATTTATTTCTGAGAGATTTGCATTGATGCATGCATTGCCTGTTGAGTCCCTATCTACTGTAGTATCTGTTTCTTCTCGTTTGGGGAAAGGTTTGATATCCGTGATTTCGGTTAGATCTTGTGTGCTACAGTATGACGGACATGAGATTGAACTAGACTGTATTGTACTTGGGTTGTTTGATTTTGATTGTATTATCGGTATTGATATGCTGACCAAGTACAGAGCTACAGTTGATTGTTTCCACAAGATTGTACGATTCAGACCTGAGATGGCTGAAGAATGGAAATTTTACGGTAAGGGTTCTCGAGCCCGAATTCCTTTGATATCTGCTATGAATATGACTCGATTATTGCAGAAATGAGCGGATGGATTCTTTGTTTATTTAGTTGATTTACTGAAATCGAGTCCATCATTGGCGGATTTGCCAGAGGTTTGCGAGTTTGCTAATGTCTTCCCAGATGAGATTCCTGGTTTGCCTCCGATTCGAGAGATAGACTTCAGCATTGAGTTGATGCCAGGTACAGTTCCGATTTCCAGAGCTCCGTACAGAATGGCACCGATTGAGTTGAAAGAGTTGAAAGAACAGTTGGAGGACTTACTGGCCAAGGGTTACATCAGACCGAGTGTATCTCCTTGGGGTGCTCCAGTATTATTTGTGAGGAAGAAAGACGGTTCTATGAGACTCTGTATCAACTACCGGCAACTGAACAAAGCAACGGTAAAGAATAAATATCCCTTACCTCGTATTGATGATTTGTTTGATCAGTTGCAGGGTTCATCTGTATATTCCAAGATTGATTTGAGATCTGGATACCATCAGCTGAGAGTCAGGGATTCTGATATTTCAAAGACAGCATTCAGAATCAGGTATGGACATTACGAGTTTATTGTCATGTCGTTTGGTTTGACTAATGCACCGGCTGTATTTATGGGATTAATGAACCGTGTGTTTCAGAAGTATCTCGATGATTTTGTGATTATATTCATTGATGATATTCTGATTTACTCCAAGAATATGATTGAGTATGCAGAACATTTGAGAACTGTATTGCAAATTCTGAGAACTGAGAAATTGTATGTTAAACTGTCAAAATGTGAGTTCTGGTTGAGACAGGTAATATTTCTGGGTCATATCATATCCGGAGATGGTATATCAGTTGATCCCAACAAGGTTGAGGCTGTGATTTCTTGGCCGAGATCGACATCAGTGCCAGAAATTCGCAGTTTTATGGGTTTGGCAGGATATTACCGTCGATTTAATAAGGATTTCTCGAGTATTGCTAAACCTATTACTCAGTAAAAAAAAAAAAATGCTCCGTTCATTTGGTCAGAAGACTGTGAGTCCAGTTTTCTGGAATTGAAGAAACGATTGACCAGTGTCCCGATCCTAACTATCCCCTCAGGTACTGGTGATTTTGTCGTATATTGTGATGCTTCTCACAGAGGTCTGGGTTGTGTGTTGATGCAGCAAGGGCATGTGATTGCTTATGCCTCGAGACAGCTGAAACCGCATGAATCTCTCTACCCAATTCATGACCTTGAATTGGCAGCCATTGTATTTGTTTTGAAGATATGGCGACACTACCTCTATGGTGAGAAATTTGAAATTTATTCTGATCATAAAAGTATGAAATATTTGTTTTCACAGTCTGAGTTGAATATGAGACAGCGAAGATGACTTGATTTGCTTAAAGATTTTGATTGTGAAATCAAATACTACCCAGGAAAATCGAATGCAGCAGCCGATGCCCTAAGTCGAAAGGTATGTTCTTTATCCTTATCGACTATAGGTGTTTCAAGTTTGATAGAAGATTGCTGTTTGTCTGGATTAGTATTTGAAACAGATTGTCAGCCTTTGAGATTATATTCTATTCGAGCTGAACCAGAGCTGATTTTGAAAATTAAAGCGGCTCAAAAAGTTGATCAGAAAGTACAGGAATCGATTGAGATGGTCAGAGCAGGTCATCAGTCAGAGTATCAGGTACGTGATGATGTACTGTACGTGAATAATCGTATTGTTGTGCCGAATGTTTCAGAATTGAGACAACAGATATTGACAGAAGCGCACCACAGTCGTTTTAGCATTCATCCTGGTGGCAGAAAGATGTACAATGATTTGAAGACACAGTTTTGGTGGAAACAGATGAAATCTGATGTCACAGAGTTTGTGTCAAAGTGTCTGAATTGCCAACAGGTAAAAGCAGAAAGAAAGAAACCAGGAGGTCTACTGCACAGCTTGTCTATTCCTGAATGGAAATGGGATCACATTTCCATGGATTTTGTGACGCAGTTACCGCGATCCTCCCGAGGTTGTGATGCGATTTGGGTCGTGATTGACCGATTGACCAAATCAGCATGCTTTATTCCGTATCAGATGACATACAGGTATGACCAGATGGCTGAGATCTATGTCAGAGAAGTGGTCAGATTGCACGGAGTGCCGAAGTCGATTGTATCAGACCGTGATCCTCGGTTCACTTCGCACTTTTGGCAGAGTTTGCAGCAGGCTCTAGGTACGAAGTTACATCTGAGTACCGCATATCATCCACAGACTGACGGACAGTCAGAGCGGACTATCCAGACATTGGAAGATATGCTGAGAGCCGTAGTGCTTGATTTTAGCACTAGTTGGCAAGATGCATTGCCACTTTGTGAATTCTCGTACAACAACAGCTATCAGACGAGTATTGAGATGGCACCATTTGAAGCGTTGTACGGTAAGAAGTGTAGATCCCCTCTGTATTGGGATGATATCTTTGAAGTTCGTGAGACTGGACCTGATATGATCAGAGAGATGACAGAAAAGGTAAAGCTGATTCAGAAGAGAATGAAGACAGCTCAAGATAGACAGGCCAAATATGTCAATGTTCGACGCAGACCATTGGTATTTGAGGCAGGAGACCGAGTATTCCTGAAGATTTCACCTTTTAGAGGAGTTGTCAGATTTGGCAAGAAAGGGAAGTTGTCTCCACGTTTTATTGGGCCGTATGAGATTCTCGAGAAGATGGGAGACCATGCCTATCGACTTGCATTACCGCCTTCTCTATCTGGAATACATGATGTCTTTCATGTATCTATGTTACGGAAGTACCTCCCCGATGATTCTCATATTATTCAGCCAGACAAGGCAGAACTTGATGAAAGTCTGAGTTATGTTGAAAAGCCGATTCAGATTATTGATCGTAAAGAAAAGAAACTCAGAACGAAAACCATCCCACTTGTGAAAGTCCAGTGGACTCGTCATGGCATTGAAGAAGCTACTTGGGAGACTGAATCAGATATGAGACAGGAATTCCCAGAGTTATTCCACTGATGTGAGTTTCCTATTTCAGTTTCTGTTATTTCTGATTTGATTGCCTGTAATATGATTGCTTGAGATTTCGAGGACGAATGTCTCAGAGGGGGAAAATTGTAAGGCCTGAGATTATATCATTTTAATCCGAGATTATTTAATTTATGAATTTTTGGAATGATGAATTAGATTCCACGGTTTTTGTAATTAATTAGGATTGAAATTGAATTAAAAGATTGAGCGGGGGCCGATTTGCAAATAGTGAAAAGTTGAGGGACTAAAGGGCAATTATGGGATTTGAGGACACTTGTCTTCACCATGCTTATATATGTTAAAATCCTTCAATCCATTCAGCATGTCCAGAGGAGAAAACCGAGGTAGCCATA
>NC_133318.1:9450561-9455780 GCF_012295235.1 Primulina huaijiensis | reverse complement strand
TGGATAGAATCAGAGTTTCTTCTATTACTGTTGGTCGATATAGGAATACCAACGTCTGGAAACCGGGATCCCTAGACTAGGATTGAGTCTAGTCTGAGACGTGGAGTCACGAGTTTATTTACAGTTTTATATGGATTCATGTTTCAGATTTGACATTTATTTCTGATATTTACTGCATGCTTTTATTTTGATTATATTATCGCATGTTCGTTGATTTATACTGGGATTATATTCTCACCGGAGTTATCCGGCTGTTGTCTTGTTTGTATGTGTACATGACAACAGGTGGGATAGGATCAGGGTCCAGGAAATGAGGAGAGATCGTGATTAGAGTGGAGACTTCGGACTTTGATGTATATAGGGTTTTGACACTTGACATTAGTAGTTGAACCTTCGTTCGAGATGTTTGTATGTTGTATCAGATTTATACTCTCATACTGATATGTATAGGAGTTTGATTCCATTACGTTCCGCACTATATATAAAAAAAATAAATTTGTAGACCCATATTAATTACATTGATCCAATTATCCCAATGACGATTAATAAGATTAGTAGCGTCCGGGTCCCCACAGCATGGATCTTATGTTGCCATCGGGGTTGACCACTGACGTGTTGCTCTTATCACTGCCAAGCTCATTTGATCCTTTTTTGGTGAATTTCAACATGAACAAGCTGGAGTCTACTCTAGAGGAATTGGTGAATATGCTTTTTACGTTTGAAGCCACCATCAAGAAAGAGAAGTCGGTTCTTTATGTGGGTTCTTCATCTGGTCCGAAGACTGGTCCACATGGGAATGGAAAGAAGCGTTCTTTCCAACGTCCCAAGAAGAATGTGCCTTTGAAGAGGCAAGCTCCGAATCCTGTTGTGGCAGCTACACCAATTAAAGCTGACAAGACTGTTGACATATGTCATCACTGCAAGAAGCGTGGACATTGGAGGCGTAACTGCAGAGAATATCTTGTCCAAAAGGGTTCTGGAAACGTTATGTTCTATATTGAAGTAAACATTTCAATTAACTCTACTTCTTGGGTATTGGCTACCGGTTGTGGCTCACATCTCTATAATGATTTGCCGGTGATGGGAAGAAGTAGGAGACAAAGGGAAGGTGAAACTTTCTTAAGGATGGGCAATGGGGCAAGAGTTGCTGCCAAGGCTATTGGAGATGTTTACTTGCTTTTGAACAATGATTTTAAGTTAATTTTAAGAGATGTTTTGTTTGTACCTGACTTGATTAAAAACATTGTTTTCATTTCTGTGCTTGACAAAGATGGATATTCTTGTTTATTTAGCAAAGTTGTTAGCAACATTTACAAGAATGAATGTTTGATTGGTACGAGTGAACTTGAAAACGATCTCTACAACTTAAAATTAAAATATATTCCACTAAACAATGTCCAAGAAATAACAACAAACAAGTGAAAACAAAATACTCTAAATTCGGCACAATTATGGCATGCTCGATTAGGACATATTTCCCTAAGAAGGATGCACAAGCTAGTTGGAGTAGGCATGTATGATATGTCTGATATTAATTCTCTCACAACTTATTAATCCTGTTTAAAAGGAAAGATGACCAAAATTCTCTTTAAGGGCCATGTGGAGCGAGCCAAAGGATTGTTGGATTTAATCCATACTGATGTGTGCGGTCCGCTTAGCATCACCACTAAGCATGGACATGCCTACTTCATCACCTTTACCGATGAGTTTTGGAGGTATGGGTATGTATATTTGATGAAACACAAATCTGAAGCCTTTGAATGGTTCAAAGAATTCAGAAATGAAGTAAAGAATCAGTTGGGACGAAGCATCAAGTCACTTCGATCGGATCGAGGTGGTGAGTACTTGAGTGCCGAGTTCAAAGAGTATCTTAGGGAGAATGAGATTCTCCCGCAGTGGACTTCGCCTACTACACAACAGTTGAATGGTGTTTCGTAGCGTCGTAACCGGACTTTGATGGACATGGTTCGGTCTATGATGGGGTTCACGGAGTTACCGCCATCCTTTTGGGGATATGCGCTTGAGACAACGGTACTGTTGTTGAACAATGTCCATTCAAAGGAAGTTGATAAGACACCATATGAGATATGGATTGTATGCCTTCAAAATATTCTTATCTTAGAATATGAGGATGCCCTGCTTATGTGAAGCAGGCTGTGGGAGATAAATTGGATAGTCGATCCATTTTATGTTAATTTGTAGGATATCCTAGGAATTCAATTAGATATTATTTCTATCATCCCCAAAAAACTAAGGAGTTTGTTTCTTGGAATGCAACATTTTTGGGAAAAAAATTTCTATTGGATAGAAAAGGAGGGATGATAGAACTCGAAAAAGTTCGAGAAACACCCACAATTGAAGAACCCAGACCCGAAGAGCAAAGAGAGGAGATAAAAGCTCCTAGAAGATTCGAGAGAGTCTCCAGACCACCTATGAGGTATGGTCTGCTTCTTGAAGAGGGCCATGATGAGCCAAACCCTGGATGTGATCCAAAGACCTTCAAGGAAGCGTTATCTGATGTCGATTCATCCAAGTGACTTGAAGCTATGGAATCTGAGATGAATTCCATGCATTCGAACCAGGTGTGGAATATTGTGGATCCACTTGAGGGAACTGTTCCCATAGGGTGTAAATGGATTTACAAGAGGAAACTTGGGATGGATGGGAAGGTATTGACCTTCAAGGCGCGATTGGTAGCAAAAGGATATACTCAAAGGCAAGGAGTTGACTTTGAGGAAACCTTTTCTCCAGTTGCAATGCTCAAGTCTATAAGGATATTACTAGCCATAGCTTCATGGTATGACTATGAGATATGGCAGATGGATGTAAAGACAGCCTTTCTTAAGGGGGAGATTAAGGAAGATATTTACATGTCTCAACCTGAAGGGTTTACATCTATCGGAAGTGAGCATATGGTATGCAAACTTCAGAGATCTATTTATGGTCTAAAGCAGGCATCTAGGAGTTGGAATCTCAGATTCGATAGTACAATCCAAGAGTTTGGTTTTACTGAGAATCCTGAGTAACCCTGTGTGTATACGAAGGTCAGTGGGAGTGCTGTGACATTTCTGGTGCTTTATGTTGATGACATTCTACTCATTGGGAATGATGTAGGGATGTTGCAATCAACTAAAATATGGTTAGCGAGTAAGTTCTCAATGCAGGACTTGGGTAAAGCATATTTTGTATTGGGAATACAGATATATAGAGATAGATCAAGAAGATTTCTTGGTCTCACCCAGTCCACATACATTGATACCATCGTGAAGCGGTTCTCGATGGATGAGTTCAAGAGAGGACATCTACCAATGTCTCATGGCATGTCCCTATCCAAGTTTATATCTCCCAAGACTGATGCAGAGATAGCGGCGATGACAAGCATTCCTTATGCATCTGCAATTAGTATCATCATGTATGAGATGATATCTACACGTCCTGACGTGGCTTTTGCACTAAGTGTAGTGAGTAAATATCAATCGAACTCTGGTCTTCCACACTGTAAAGCTGTGAAAGACATCCTCAAGTATTTGAGAAGGACCAATAAGTTGTTCTTGGTCTATGGGGGTGGATAACTTAAATTGAAAAGCTATACTGACCCTAGCTTTCAAAGCGATATCGATGACTCAAAGTCAACCTCTCTGTTCGTATTCATGCTCAATGGGGTGCTGCTGTCTCTTGGAAGAGTTCCAAGCAAGACAGTACTGTAGATTCCACCACTGAGGACGAATACATTGCTGCATCAGCTGCAGCAAAGGAGGCTGTTTGGTTAAGGAATTTCGTCCAAGAGTTGGGCGTCATTCTTAATGGAGTTGCTCCTGTCCCGGTGTTTTTTGACAACACAGGATCAGAGCTCAAGAAAAAGAGCCAAGGTCTCATCAGAAATCCAAACATGTATTGAGAAAGTACCACATCCTCCGAGAGATTGTGGAAATAGGAGAAGTGTCGATTGACAAAGTCTGTCCCATTGATAATGTTGCTGATCAACTAACTAAGCCTTTACCTGGACCATTATTCGAGAAGCATCGCGAATCGATGGGTTTGAAGCATATGTGTAGTTGGCTCTAGTGCAAGTGGAAAATTGTTAGAGTAGGTGCCCGTCGAGCCAAGTGTTGGCCGAGGGTTCATGTTCAAACTCTATATATAACAATATTTATTTTAATAATATTTGAAATTATTGCTTTGGCACATCTTTATCTGTATACCCATGCTAGTTGCATAGATAAAGTACTTGAATATACAAATAGTAGAAAGAACATGAGATGCTCATATGATGAGTATCATGAAACTCATATTTGGAATACTGTATATTCTTAACAGTTCCTAGTTGATTCAGCTGCCGCTAAGAAGGATATAGGCCGCTCGAGTTTGAGACTAGTATCTGCCATGTGAGTACCATGTTTAATTGGTAGGGGACATTGTGATGTTCGAGCATGCAGATAGGTGCTCCTTGTAGAGCGCACTTAACAACCCTCTATAAAGGACTTTCCAAGTGGTTCTCACTTATCGAGTGGAAACGTCCTAGTTTATGGTTGTACACCATTAGTCCTTATGACCCGTGACAACATTGAGGCTCGATATACTATCATTGCACTTTGACTTGTTTACCGACTCATATGGGATCATCAGGTGGCAAGGTTGGGTGTTCTGTCGAAAGATATAGGAGTCGATGCTTTGTAGTTGGGGATTCACCGCTCACCTTCGTGAAAGGGTATCGGTTACGGTGACCGGAAGCGCAACGGAAGTTTAAAAATCAAAATTTTATGTAAAAATTTTGGCCACCTCCATATCTTGGTGTAGAAAATACAAAAACAACAAAATGTCATACATAGTGTGTTTAGAAAAATTATACCTATCAACCTCTTGAGGTTGATGAATGGCACCAACCAAGTTGTAAACAACTTGGCTCTTGAGTGGATGAAGATCTACAAGCTTCCTCCTCCTTCAAAAATTAGGCCCACCACTTGCTAGGTAAATCCCTTCTTGTTTTGCACTAGAAAAACAACAAGATTTTTCAATGAGAAGAATATTTCTTCCTCAACACTTGAAAAAAAAAATGAGAGAAAAACTTGGAGAGAAGTGTGTGTAATTTTCGGCCAAGGTGTGTCTAATGGGGGGGAAGGGAGACTTGTCTTGGACATGCAAAAAGTTGAAAGCAAAAGTTGCATGCCATGCCTTGAAAACACAAAAAGTAGTCTCCCAACCTTTCACCTCCCATGCAT
>NC_133318.1:9449773-9450046 GCF_012295235.1 Primulina huaijiensis | reverse complement strand
CTCATATATCCCGACCGATTCGACAACCATTGGTTTATCGAGAGTTGTCAATGAATCGATACTATGTGTCATGTCGTAGTTGCATCGATGGTGTAATCTATGAAACCCCTTTCATAATTACCACCATACTCTGATCAGAGATTTCAAACTACATATACATGAAAAACACATAGGATATCCATACCCGTAGGTAAGCGGTGAATCCTTGACTACAATGCATCGACTCCAATATGTTTCGACAGAACACCAAACCTTGCCACCTGATGACCCCTT
>NC_133318.1:9445537-9449733 GCF_012295235.1 Primulina huaijiensis | reverse complement strand
CTCATATATCCCGACCGATTCGACAACCATTGGTTTATCGAGAGTTGTCAATGAATCGATACTATGTGTCATGTCGTAGTTGCATCGATGGTGTAATCTATGAAACCCCTTTCATAATTACCACCATACTCTGATCAGAGATTTCAAACTACATATACATGAAAAACACATAGGATATCCATACCCGTAGGTAAGCGGTGAATCCCCGACTACAATGCATCGACTCCTATATGTTTCGACAGAACACCCAACCTTGCCACCTGATGACCCCATGAGAGTCGGTAAACAAGTCAAAGTGTAATTCTAGCACATAGAGTCTCAATGTTGTCCCGGGTCATAAGGACTAATGGTGTACAACCATAAACTAGGACTTTTCCACTCGATAAGTGAGAACCACTTGGAAAATCCTTTATGGAGGGTTGTTCAGTGCACTCTACAAGGAGCACCTATCTGCATGCTCGGACATCACAATGTCCCCTACCAATGAAACATGGTACTCACATCGCAGATACTAGTCTCGAACTCGAGCGGCCTATATCCTTCTTAGCGGCGGCTAAATCGACTAGGAACTGTTTAGAATATACAGTATTCCAAATATGAGTTTCATGATACTCATCACATGAGCATCTCATATTCTTTCTACTATTTGTATATTCAAGGACTTTATCTATTGAACTTGCATGGGTATACAGATAAAGAAGTGCCAAAACAATAATTTCAAATATTATTAAAATAAAGATTGTTTATACATAGAGTTTCATTGTGAACACTCGGCCAACACTTGGCTCGACGTGTACCTACTCTAACAATCTCCTACTTGCACTAGAGCCAACTACCCATATACTTCAAACCCATTGATTCGCGATGCTTCTCGAATAATGGTCCCGGTAAAGGCTTAGTTAGTGGATCAACAACATTATCTGCGGAGCCGACTTTGTCGATCGACACTTCTCCTCTTTCCACAATCTCTCGGAGGATGTGGTACTTTCTCAATACATGTTTGGACTTCTGATGAGACCTTGGCTCCTTCGCCTGAGCTATGGCTCCCGTGTTGTCACACATCACCGGGATAGGAGCAACTCCATTAGGAATGACGCCCAACTCTTGGACGAAATTCCTAATCCAAACAGCCTCCTTTGCTGCAGCTGATGCAGCAATATATTCGGCCTCAGTGGTGGAATCCGCAGTACTGTCTTGCTTGGAACTCTTCCAAGAGACAGCACCACCATTGAGCATGAATATGAATCCAGAGGTTGACTTCGAATCATCGATATCGCTTTGGAAGCTAGAGTCGGTATAGCCTTCCAATTTCAGTTCTCCACCCCCATAGACCAAGAACAACTTATTGGTCCTTCTCAAATACTTGAGGATGTCTTTCACAGCTTTCCAGTGTGGAAGACCAGGGTTGGATTGATATCTACTCACTACACTTAGTGCAAATGCCACGTCAGGACGTGTAGATATCATCCCATACATGATACTACCAATAGCCGAAGCATACGGAATGCGTGTCATCGCCGCTATCTCTGCATCAGTCTTGGGAGACATAGACTTGGATAGGGACACGCCATGACACATTGGTAGATGTCCTCTCTTGGACTCATCCATCTAGAACCGCTCCACGATGGTATCAATGTATGTGGACTGGGTGAGACCAAGCAATCTTCTTGATCTATCTCTATAGATCTGTATTCCTAATACAAAAGATGCTTCACCCAAGTCCTACATCGAGAAATTACTTGCTAACCATATCTTAGTTGATTGCAACATTCCTACGTCATTCGCAATGAGTAGAATGTCATCAACATAAAGCACAAGAAATGTCACAGCACTCCCACTGACCTTCTTGTATACACATGGTTCCTCAGTATTCTTAGTAAAACCAAACTCTTTGATTGTACTATCGAATCTGAGGTTCCAACTCCTAGATGCTTGCTTTAGACCATAAATAGATCTCTGAAGTTTGCATACCATATGCTCACTTCCGATAGATGTAAACCCTTCGGGTTGAGACATGTAAATCTCTTCCTTAATATCCCCATTAAGAAAGGCTGTCTTAACATCCATCTGCCATATCTCATAGTCATACCATGCAGCTATGGCTAGCAATATCCTTATGGACTTAAACATTGCAACTGGAGAAAAGGTTTCCTCATAGTCAACACCTTGTCTTTGAGTATACCCTTTTGCTACCAGTCGCGCCTTGAAGGTCAATACCTTCCCATCCGCCCCAAGTTTCCTCTTGTAAATCCATTTACACCCTATGGGAACAGTTCCCTCAGGTGGATCTACAAGATTCCACACTTGGTTCGAATGCATGGAATTCATCTCAGATTCCATTGCTTCAAGCCACTTGGATGAATCGGCATCAGATAACGCTTCCTTGAAGGTCCTTGGATCACATCCAAGGTTAGGCTCATCATGGCCCTCTTCAAGAAGCAGACCATACCTCATAGGTGGTCTCGAGACTCTCTCGGATAGTCAGGAGCTTGTATCTCCTCACTTGGCTCCTCGGGTGTGGGTTCTACAACTGTGGGTGTCTCTCGAACCTCTTCGAGTTCTATCATCTCGCCTTTTCTATCTAATAGAAATTCTTTTTCCAAAAAGGTTGCATTCCTAGAAACAAACACCTTTGTTTCTTGGGGATGATAGAAATAATATCCAACTGAATTCCTTGGATATCCCACAAAGTAGCATAAAATGGATCGACTATCCAATTTATCTCCCACTGCCTGCTTCACGTAAGCAGGGCACCCCCATATTCTAAGATAAGAATATTTTGGAGGCTTATCCATCCATATCTCATATGGTGTCTTATCAACTTCCTTTGTATGGACATTGTTCAACAACAGTGCCGTTGTCTCAAGCGCATATCCCCAAAAGAATGGCGGCAACTCCGTGAACCCCATCATAGACCGAACCATGTCCATCAAAGTTCGGTTACGACGCTCCGAAACACCATTCAATTGTGGTGTAGCGGGCGGAGTCCACTGCGAGAGAATCCCATTCTCCCTAAGATACTCTTGGAACTCGGCACTCAAGTACTCACCACCTCGATCCGATTGAAGTGTTTTGATGCTTCGTCCCAACTGCTTCTCTACTTCACTTCTGAATTCTTTGAACCTTTCAAAGGCTTCAGACTTGTCTTTCATCAAATACACATACCCATACCTCGAAAAGTCATCGGTAAAGGTGATGAAGTAGGCATGTCCATGCTTAGTGGTGATGCTAAGTGGACCGCACACATCGGTATGGCTCAAATCCAATAACCCTTTGGCTCGCTCCACATGGCCCTTAAAGGGAATTTTGGTCATCTTTCCTTTCAGACAGGATTCACAAGTCGTGAGAGCATTAATATCAGGCATATCAAACATGCCAACTCCCACTAGCTTGTTCATCCTTCTTAGGGAAATATGTCCTAATCGAGCATGCCATAATTGTGCCATATTAAGAGTATCTTGTTTGAGCTTGTTTGTTGTTGTTATTGCTTGGACATTTTTTAGTGGAATATCTTTCAATTTTAAGGTGTAGAGATCGTTTTCAAGTTCTCCAGTACCAATTAAACATTCATTCTTGTAAATGTTGCAAACACCTTTGCTAAATAAACAAGAATATCCATCTTTATCTAGCATAGAAATGGAAATAATATTTTTCACCAACTCCGGTACAAACAAAACGTCTCTCAAAATAAACGTAAAATCATTGTTCAAAAGCAAGTAAACATCTCCTATAGCCTTGGCAGCAACCCTTGCTCCATTGCCCATCCTCAAGAAGGTCTCACCCTCTCTGAGCCTCCTACTTCTTCCCATCACCTGCAAATCATTACAGAGATGTGAGCCACAGCCGGTATCCAATACCCAAGAAGTAGATTTAATTGAGATATTTACTTAAATATAGAACATACCTTTTCAAGAACCCTTCTGGGCAAGATATTTCCTGCAGTTACGCCTCCAATGTCCAGGCTTCTTGCAGTGATGACAGATGTCAACAGTCTTGTCAGCCTTCACTGGTGTGGCTGCCACAGCGGGACTCGGAGACTGCCTCTTCAAGGGCACGTTCTTCTTGGGACGTTGGAAAGAACGCTTCTTTCCCTTCCCAGGTGGACCGGTCTTCGTACCAGATGAAGAGCCCACAAAAAGAACCGGCTTCTCTTTCTTGATAGTGGACTCAAAAGTCACAAGCATGTTCACCAACTC
>NC_133318.1:9428043-9442027 GCF_012295235.1 Primulina huaijiensis | reverse complement strand
CCGACTACAATGCATCGACTCCTATATGTTTCGACAGAACACCCAACCTTGCCACCTGATGACCCCTTGAGAGTCGGTAAACAAGTCAAAGTGTAATTCTAGCACATAGAGTCTCAATGTTGTCCCGGGTCATAAGGACTAATGGTGTACAACCATAAACTAGGACTTTTCCACTCGATAAGTGAGAACCACTTGGAAAATCCTTTATGGAGGGTTGTTCAGTGCACTCTACAAGGAGCACCTATCTGCATGCTCGGACATCACAATGTCCCCTACCAATGAAACATGGTACTCACATCGCAGATACTAGTCTCAAACTCGAGCGGCCTATATCCTTCTTAGCGGCGGCTAAATCGACTAGGAACTGTTTAGAATATACAGAATTCCAAATATGAGTTTCATGATACTCATCACATGAGCATCTCATATTCTTTCTACTATTTGTATATTCAAGGACTTTATCTATGCAACTAGCATAGGTATACAGATAAAGAAGTGCCAAAACAATAATTTCAAATATTATTAAAATAAAGATTGTTTATACATAGAGTTTCATTGTGAACACTCGGCCAACACTTGGCTCGACGTGCACCTACTCTAACACTTCGGGTATGAATATCCTACGTGTATGTAGTTTGAAATCTCTGATCAGAGTGTTGGTGGTAATTATGAAATGGGTTTCATAGATTACACCATCGATGCAACTACGACATGACACATAGTATCGACTCTTTGACAACTTTCGATATACCAATAGTTGTCGAATCGATCGAGATATTTGAGATGAATAGACTGTACTGTACGCTAACCATAATAGATTGGTTCTTGTAGGCACTATCATTTGATACGTGAGGAATCATGTAAGTGATGTTGCTGTTAGAGTAGGTGCCCGTCTAGCCAAGTGTTGGCCGAGGGTTCATGTTGAAACTCTATGTATAAACAATATTTATTTTAAACTTGATAATAAAATCTGAATTCTAATCCAAAAATTCGTGCCAATATGTTTACATAATCAAAAGATATCAAATCTAGTTGCCAAAATAATTAAAACTCCAAACTAGGAATTAAAATATTCTTAAATTGCGCTGCTCGCATATGCGTGCTCCATACCCGCGCATATGCGCGGAAGTTACTGTCTTCGCATTTGCGCCGCGCGTATATGCGCGCCCCATGCCCGCGCATATGCGCGGAAGTCGATGATTTTTGGATTTATGCTCCCTATTTCCGCGCATATGCGCGAAAGTCTCTGCCCATATTTTTTTCTTAAAATTGCTCTCTCGCGCATATGCGCACCTCGTTTAGGCGCATGTGCGCGACTCTTTCTGTTTTGGTGTCTTCGTTGGCCACTTCTTCGTCTCGCCCCGGCAACTCCAATGGATCCCATCTTCCCTCGGAACTTGGTCGACCATGATCGCATCCTCCTCCCCTTCTTGAAAAGGATTTGTCCTCAAATCTTTGCTTCCTTCACTAAAACGAGGCAAGTTAGTAATAACAGGGATTATATGACCAACATGATTACCTTTGAACCCAAGTCTGTAGGTGCTATCTCCCACGTTTACCATCAATGCTTTGAGTCCTAACTTCGTGGTTGCCATCACTATCACTGTATCAACCTTAACATACACCAAATAACAAGTGACACCAAATGATAAAATATCATTAACTATAACAAATATCAGATTTCTCCCCTTCTTAGACCTAGTTAACACAAAAATAAAATCCACACACGTGTACGACCCTAGTTCACTAGGAATAAAAATTATCTCATGCAATGAATATTGGATGAAAAATTTATTCTCCTTACACATATATTCATCATGAATGGGGAGATTATCATATCCTATCAGGCATCTTTCAAAACCATCGCCAAACAAATATAACCCATGACAATAGGACACAATACATGTGCTATCCATGCAATCATTTAATTCATCACCAAAATTAAGTCTAATGCAAGTGAACTCTTTGTTTAGGACAAATGAGTACCTATTCTTGAAACCATCATGTGTCACTTTCCTATCATATTGCCAATGATGCGAACACGGATGGTCAAGCTCCAAGGAAAGCATGGGATCCTTCAGAGTCGTCAGAGGGACCAATCACGAGGGGACGACTGAAGAGGTTCAAGAAAGCATTGCATGGGCTTATGAGCAAAAGAGAACGATTTACAAGGGAGGTGCAGAGTGCGGAAGGCTTCGTGATGCATGGGAGTACGTGTGAGGTTCAAAGGAACATTATTCAAGCATATTTTGAGCGACCGAGGCCACATGGACCTGAGCACGGACCTGTACACGGGGTCCGTTTCCATTACACCCGAGAATGAAGAAATCAGAGCCTACATGGACCCGAGCACGGACCTGTACACGGGGTCCGTGTGCATGACAGTCAAGATCGATAATTCCAGTGCCTACACGGACCCCATCCCAGACCTGTACATGGGGTCCGTGTACTTTCGCAGATTTGGTGCATAATTTTTCCTAATTTAGAGTTTTATTTCTTTTGGTAACCAGATTTGTGATATCTCTTAATTATAAAAACATATTTGGACGAAATTTTGACACAATTCAGATTATTATTGATATTTTTTCAAAGTTTTAGAGTTTTTTTCTCTCAAAACATTCAAAGCCTTTCTTTGTTATTCAAATCAAACTTATCAAAGTTTTTAACTTTATGGTGTTTGTCGATCGTTCTTGTGCGGATTGTCATAGGCTTGTTCTTTAAAGTTTCATTTGAGTTTTCGATTGTTTCATTGTGATTATTTGTCGCTAAACTTATTATAGTTTAGAGGTGACACTTGTTCCCAAAGATCGGGACAAAAACATTGATCCTTGTTCGTTATTGAATCGAGGGCGTGATTCCAAATAAATCGTGTTTGCTTTTCATTCGTACGAGGATTCATATCATTTGGTATCAGAGCTAAGGTTCATTGAATTCAAGTAAGTTATCTTGTTCTTAAATTTTCAGATCTGTGTTATCTTTTCGTTCGTTTCCCGATCTGTTTTGGTTTATTGTTCTTCGTATTTTCGTGAATCAATGATTCTCGAATTTTTTTTTATTTTTTTTCTTTGTGATTTTCGAGTAGTACTCAGCCAAAAAAAAAGTACAAAAATTCCGAAAATTCACCATTATTTTTCTTTGGTATTTTGTTCTATTCCTTTTTGTGAGTCATATACAAGTGCCTCACACTGTCAAAAAAAATATATTTATCTTCAAATTGCTTGTCTACGCAGTCCAAGTGAGTCGATCGCATTTGCTCACAAGTTGAACTTGATTGTTTGATATACAAATACAGAGCTTGAGCACACGTTCGAGAATACTATCAAATTTAAGTGAAATTACTTGAGTGCGAGTGAATTTTCCTTGGAGTGACTTGGGAGTAATTGTTGTGAGCAAAAAAAAAATAAAAGAGAAGAGACGAGCGAACTTTCTTTGGAGTGACCGTGAGCATTTGGGTGAGGAATATATTGTGTTTTCTACTAACTTTTTCTTGCAGGTACAAATCTGAAATTTAAATGGAAAGGGAAGTAGGAGATAGTTTGAACCCGGGGTTGTCTAAAATTCAAATGGAGGCGTTGTTTGGGCATTTTAGCAGGATGATGAGGGCCGAATTGGAGCCCTTACATGAGAGGTTAGATAAACTTGAAGTTAGTACTAGTGGGAGTAAATCTAAGCCTAAAGATGTGGGTAGAGGAGGAGAAGAAGAGGAATATGATTTGGGAGGACTTCGAGGAGAGTCAAAATGAGAATTAGGGTAGGAATTGAAGAGGTAGAGGATTTGGGAGAGGAAGAAGAGAGGCCGTACGTGGTAGATATGCTGGGAATAGGGAGGATGGTAATATGGGTAGTATTAAGATGAAAATTCCTCCGCTGCATGGAAAATCTGACCCGGAGGCATACTTAGAGTGGGAAAAGAGGGTAGAGTTTGTGTTTGAATGTTACCACTACTCCGAACAAAAGAAGGTTAGGTTGGCGGTGGTGGAATTTTTATACTATGCTCTCATTTGGTGGGATCAACTAGTGACCACTAAGAGGAGGTATAATGAGAGACCCATTTAAACTTGGGATGAGATGAAGATGGTCATGAGAAAGAGGTTTGTGCTCAATCACTACTATAGAGAGATGTTTAAGAGGCTACAAACTTTGAGGCAAGGGGTAAAAAGTGTTGAGGACTACTATAAGGAGATGGAAGTAGTCATGATTAGGGCAAATATAGAGGAGTATAGTGAGGCAACAATGGCCCGTTTTCTTTGTGGTTTGAACATGGAAATTCAAGATCAAGTGGTGCTTCGGCACTACTTGGATCTAGACGAGATAATGCAAATGGCAATAAAAGTGGAGCAACAACTCAAGAGGCGAGGAGTTGGCCGCACCATTCAAACTGGGGGTTCATCATCTTCGTGCCGATCAAATGTGGTGAAACGTGAGGAGAATAAGGTGGTGACCAAGCCCAAGATTGTGACCAAACTTGAGGCGCCTAAACAAGGAGTGCAAGGTAAATCTGAAACTCCTCTTAATCGATCTAGAGATGTTAAATGTTTTAGATGTCAAGAGTTAGGTCATATTTCTAGTGAATGTCCTAACAAAAGGGTAATGATTTTAAATAACTATGGTGAGTATGAATCTCATAGTGAGGGTGATGATGATGAGATGCCTGCGTTAGAGGATCCTGATGAAGGATATGAGGCGGTTGTAGGTGAAGCAATAGTGACTAGGGGAATCATGAGTGCCCAAGTCAAGGAGGAGGAGACCAACCAAAGAGAGAACTTGTTCCATGCTATGTGTTTTGTAAATCAAAAAGTTTGCAATCTAATCATAGATGGGAGAAGTTGTACTAATGTGGTTAGTGTTGAGATGGTGGAGAAATTGGGATTACCTACATTAAAGCATCCTCAACCATATAGGCTTCAATGGTTGAATGATTGTGCGGAAGTGAAGGTTACAAAACAAGTGCTAGTGCTTTTTTCTATTGGGAAGTATGTAGATGAGGTTTTGTGTGATGTGGTGCCCATGCATGCTTGTCATATCTTGTTGGGTAGGACGTGGCAATATGATAGGCGGGTGACACATGATGGGTTCAAGAATAGGTACAAATTTGTATTGAAGAAGGAAACCATTGTATTATTTCCTTTGTCCCCAAAGCAAGTGTTGGAGGACCACTTGAAAAAAAAGAAGAGAGAAGAGGCAGAAAAAAAGAGTGAACTAAAAAGTGAGATGGCCTTTGAGAACAAAAATGAAATGGCTGAAAAAAAGAGTGATAAAAAGAGTGAGGTAGCCATACAAAAGAAAAATGAGAGGAAAGAAAATGAGGAGAAAGAAAATGAGAGGAAAGAGGCCAAGAAAAAAACATATATGGCCCAAAAGAGTGAGTTGAAGCAATTGATGCACACACATGAACCACTTGTGTTGATTGTTTATAAGGTGATCCTCCTTAACACAAGTGATATATCTGGGTCCCTTCCGAGCATTTTTGTTTCACTTTTGCAGGAATTTGATGATATATTTCTGGAGAAGCTACCTCAAGGACTACTACCATTGAGAGGGATTGAGCACCAAATTGATTTGGTACCCAGGAGTGCATTGCCAAATCGCCCAGCTTATAGAAGCAATCCGGAGGAAACTAAGGAGCTTCAACGTCAGGTAAGTGAGTAGTTAGATAGGGGTTTTGTGCGTGAGTCCATGTCACATTGTGTTGTACCTGTTTTACTAGTTCCTAAGAAAGATGGCTCATGGCGTATGTGTGTAGATTGTAGAGCAATCAATAACATAACCATTAAGTATTGGCATCACATACCTAGACTAGATGATATGTTAGATGAACTGCATGGTGTATGTGTCTTTAGCAAAATTGACTTGAAGAGTGGTTATCACCAAATTAGAGTGAGAGAAGGTGATGAGTGGAAAACTGCTTTTAAAACCAAATACGGGTTATATAAGTGGATGGTCATGCCTTTTGGCTTAACTAACGCTCATAGCACCTTTATGAGGTTAATGAATCATGTTTTGCGTGCACACATAGAAAAGTTTGTTGTGGTTTATTTTGATGATATTATAGTGTATAAAAAAAACTTGGATGAGCATGTTAATCACTTGAGACTTGTGCTAATCACACTAAGGGCTGAAAATTTATATGATAACTTAAAGAAATGTGATTTTTGTACTAGCAAACTTGTCTTTCTTGATTTTGTGGTAAGCTCACAGGGGATTCAAGTGGATGAATACAAGGTAAGTGCTATTCGAGATTGGCCATCGCCTACTACTGTTGGTCATGTTCGAAGTTTTCATGGTCTTGCAAGCTTCTATAGGAGGTTTGTAAAAGATTTCAGCACACTGGCGGCGCCGATGACGGCAGTGATTAAGAACGTTCCATTCCATTTGGGCGAGGAGCAAGAGAAGTCTTTTAATATGATTAAGAAAAAATTAATTAATGCTCCTTTACTTGTTTTACCTGATTTTGCTAATACTTTTGAAATTGAATGTGATGCTTCACGTGTAGGTATTGGTAGAGTGTTGATGCAGGGTGGACGGCCAGTGCATCAATGGAGCAACGCTGAACTATCCTACGTACGACAATGGAGTTGTACGCACTTGTGAGGACTCTAGAGACGTGGCAGCACTACTTGAGGCCTAGGGAGTTTGTGATTCATACGGATCATGAATCCTTAAAGCATCTCAAAGGGCATCAGAAGTTGAACATGCAAGCGGCATGCCAAGTGGGTGGCATTCATAGAGGTATTCCCCTACATCATCAAGTACAAACAAGGTAAGGAAAATGTAGTGGCCGACGCACTATCACAAAGGTAGATACTATTTTCTGCCTTAGAATCTAAAATCTTGGGGTTTGAGCATGTGAAAGAATTATATGTGCTAGATGAGGACTTTAAGGGTGTGTTTGAAACTTATATGCATAGTCCACATGAAAAATTCTTTTTTCATAGTGGTTTCTTGTTTAGAGAAGATAGGTTGTGCATCCTTAAATCATCCATTCGTGAATTACTTGTTAAGGAGGCACATGGGGGTGGTTTGATGTGACATTTTGGTGTGGCTAAAACTTTAAGTGCATTGCATGATCATTTCTATTGGCCACATATGAAACGTGATTTTGAGCGTGTGTGTGAAAAATGCATAACATGTAGACAAGCTAAGTCTAAGACACAACCGCATGGATTGTATACACCACTTCCTGCCCCTAGTGAACCTTGGATTGACATATCTATGGACTTTGTTTTGGGTTTGCTAGGACTAAGAAGGGGAGAGACTCAATATTTGTTGTTGTTGATATATTTTCTAAGATGACACATTTTATTGCTTCTCACAAAACTGATGATGCTTCTAACATTGCGGATCAGTTCTTTAGTGAACTCGTTAGGTTGCATGGCATGCCTAGGACTATAGTGTCTGATCGTGACGTTAAATTTTTGAGTTACTTTTGGAAAACTTTGTGGGCTAAAGTGGGCACAAAATTGTTGTTTTCTACTACATGTCATCCTCAAACGGATGGACAAATTGAAGTTGTTAATATAACTTTAGGAACACTTTTGCGTGCTATTTTTAAAAAAAACTTAAAGAATTGGGAAGATTGTTTGCCATTTGTTGAATTTGCTTATAATCGTTGTGTGCATTCTACTACAAATTATTCGTCATTTGAAATTTTTTATGGTTTTAATCCTATGACTCCGTTGGATTTGTGTCTTTACCTGTGAGTGAAAGGTTAAACATGGATGGCAAGAAGAAGGCTGAATTTGTTAGGAGTTTGCATGAAAAGGCCAAGGCCAACATCGAGAACAAATCCTTTTCAAAAAGGGGAGGATGATGCGAACACGGATGGTCAAGCTCCAAGGAAAGCATGGGATCCTTTAGAGTTTCCGGTGGGACCAATCACGAGGGGACGACTTAAGAGGTTCAAGGAAGAATTGCATGGGCTTATGAGCAAAGGAGAAGGACTTACAAGCGAGGTGCAGAGTGCGGAAGGCTTCGTGATGCATGGGAGTACGTGTGGGGGTCAAAAGAACATTATTCAAGCATCTTTTGAGCGACCGAGGCTACACGAACCCGAGCACAGACCTTTACACGGGGTCTGTGTCCATTACACCCGAGAATGAAGAAATCAGAGCTTACACGGACCCGAGCACGGACCTGTACACGGGGTCCGTGTCCATGACAGTCAAGATCGAGAATTCCAGTGCCTACACGGACCCCATCCCGGACCTGTACACGGGGTCCGTGTACCTTCGCTGATTTGGTGCAGAATTTTTCCTAATTTAGAGTTTTATTTCTTTTGGTAACTAGATTTGTGATATCTCTTAATTATTAAAACATATTTGGACGAAATTTTGACACAATTCAGATTATTATTGATATTTTATCAAAATTTTAGAGTTTTTTTCTCTCAAAACATTCAAAGCCTTGCTTTGTTCTTCCAATCAAACTTAGCAAAGTTTTTAACTTTGTGGCGTTTGTTGATCGTTCTTGTACGGATTGTCATAGACTTGTTCTTTGAAGGTTCGTTCGAGTTTTTGATTGTTTCATTGTGATTATTTGTTGCTAAATTTATTATAGTTTAGAGGTGAAAGCCACGCACACAATTGTTTCTAAACTAGGTCTAATTTTTTTTTAAAAAGGCAAGCCCATCATAACAAGTGTTGAAAGAAAATACTACAACAAGTTATGCTTTCTCTTATTTATTGAACAAAATCAAGTTCAACATCTACAACATGATTCCAAATACAAAACATGTTTAAAGGAAAATCATACACTAGTGTTTCTCAACTACATATCAAGTAGTGAACAACTAGATCTATCTCTAAGTCCGAATCATCACTCTAATATTGATCTGTCATCCTCTTTTCGACCCCGATCTTGTCCCACCTGTTGTTATCCACACATACAAACACAACAACAGCCGGATAACTCCGATGAGAATTACATTTCCAGTATAAACAATGTATACATGCTTTTCACATAATCATATACAAAAGCATAAAGCATATATCAAATGACATGTATCATAATCTTTGAAACATAATGAATACAAAGCTTTAAATCAAACTCTTGAACTCTTAATCTTTGACTCGATTCTAAGTCAAACTCTTATCGACTCTTTTCTCGTCTATGGATCCCGGTTTGAATAAGAACGTAATAAATCTCCCACCTACTCTCCCCTCGAGGTGGCGGTACGTCCTTATTCCTGGACTTCGGTACATTATATCGAGTAATCTACAATAGGGACTGATCTGTCTCCTAAGCACATCGATATAAACAAAACGTCCAGTGACTTGGCACCTCTGCCAATGACTCTGTCACAATATCTGTCTTCTATTCTATGCCTTTCTATAAATAAATAGAATACGTATATGAATCTCAACCATTGCAAATACGTCAAAGTAATAGCAATACAGTATGTGATTTTGGGAAACTTAAGTTATATCACACTCGAGTCGTCTCTCCCGGTTTCACAATAATTTATACTTTACTTTTGTCGATTTGACGAAGTCGATGTCTTGAATTCGAAGTTGTCAATACTCAATCTAGCAAGGACATTCGAAACATACAATATCACCATTCAATTCAAAAGAAGACTTGCAATACTCAATCTAGTTAACTATCGACGGCATAACGGCGCAATCTCAAGATATCCATCAACTCAAACAACAAGAAGCAAGTCTGACAACTCATAATCATCAACAACCATAAGCTATAACTCTCAAAATCACCATCCATTCACATAAAATCTGGAAAATGAGAACAATTACACATACGGTCTGTTCTTCGATCCGTTTTCAATTCTACGATGTCTATTAGCTCCAGAACCCATAATATAACTCAAATGGTAATTTCTCCCATATCAAATTTCTGAATCATACAAGAAATGAAAAAAATTGCATCTCGTTGAAGCCTTTGACGAGAGGAGTACGGAACCAAACTCGGATTGAAAATCGGACGGCCGGATCTTGTACAATTCAATTTCTAAGCTAAAATGAAGCTTTGAGGATTTTCTCTTGAGCTTTCTCGATTTCTTGGCTTCCAATATGAATGAAATGAAGGTTGATATACATTCAAATGCATGGGTAAGAAACGTGGCTTATTCTTCATGCTTCACATCTCGCGCATATGCGCGTCCAAAATCGGCGCATATGCGCGAGACCTACTGTCTCGGCACATAACCATTTCAGCTGCTCGCGCATATGCGCGTCCTGTCTTCACGCATATGCGCGAGACTCTCTGTTTTTGTACTTTTGCTGTACACATGCTCGCGCATATGTGCACCCCATCTCCGCGCATATGCGCGAGATGTTCTGTCTCGGCACTCAGCTTTGCATCTTCTCGCGCATATGCGCGGCTGCGTGACAAGTTCTGTCCCGCGGCAATTCTCCGCGCATATGCGCGCCTCTCTTTGGTGCATATGCGCCACAAGTTCTGGTCTTCACACTTGCTTTTCTACTCAAGTCTATTTCTTGCACTTTAGCCCCTGAAATCTCCATTAACTGCAATTCTGTCAATTAATCAATATCTGATCACAGTAATAAAATCTCAAGTCTTACAATTCTCCCCCTCTAAGGCATGATTTCGTCCTCGAAATTGCATGCAATTAAATCATCTAATATACGAATACATAACAGAAACTAAATAAGAAACTCACATCAGTGGAATAGCTCTGAAAATTTCTGTCTCATATCTGATTCAGTCTTCGAAGTAGCTTCTTCAATGCCATGACGACTCCACTGAACTTTCACAAGCGGAATAGCCTTCGTTTTGAGTTGTTTTTCTTTACGAACAAGAATCTGAATTGGCTTTTCAAAATAACTCAGAGTTTCATCAAGTTTGGCCTCGTCTTGCTGAAGAATATGAGAAGCATCAGGAAGATATTTCCGTAGTATAGATACATGAAAGACATCATGTATTCCAGATAGATAAAGAGGAATGGCAAGTCGATATGCACGATCACCAATCTTCCAAGAATCTCATACGGACCGATATAACGCGGAGACAACTTCCCTTTCTTGCCAAATCTGACAACGCCTTTGAAAGGAGAAATTTTCAAAAATACGCTGTCTCCTTGTTCAAATTCTAACGGTCAACGTCGAATATTCGCATATTTGGCTTGTCTATCCTGAGCTGTCTTCATTCTTTACTGAATCAACTTCACTTTCTCATTCATATCTCTGATCATATCAGGTCCAAGTTCAGGTACTTCTGAGATATGATCCAAGTAAAAGAGGAGATCTGCACTTCTTGCCATACAACGCTTCAAACGGAGCCATCTCTATACTCGTCTGATAGCTGTTGTTGTATGAGAATTCACATAATGGCAAAAAATCTTGCCAACTAGTGCCGAAATCTAGCACTACAGCTCTAAGCATATCCTCTAATGTCTGGATAGTCCTCTATGACTGTCCGCCTGTCTGAGGATGATATGCAGTACTCAAATGTAATCTCATACCTAGAGCTTGTTGCAAACTGTGCCAAAAGTGCTAAGTAAATCGAGGATCACGATCTGATACAATATGCTTTGGCACACCATGCAATCTGACCACTTCTCTGACATAAATCTCTGCCATCTGGTCATGTCTATACGTCATTCTGTACGGAATGTGTAACGTCCAGACATTTATATGCATATGATATAAGGTAATGATTATGATTCAGTATGTTCATTATTTCTTTTATGGTTTATTATGATGATCGTTTGGGATATGTGATGTAATGGTGATGGTTTATGGCTTCAAGATATGAAATGAATGGCATTGAATGATATAGAATGAAACGGAGAATGGATGGGTAGAATAGAAAGTTGATATTGAGCCAAATAGGTAATTGAAGTGCTGAAACGGTATGAAACTGTGGCAGTAGTTGTGGTTTTAAGCATAATGTCTTGTATTGTGATCCAAATGATGTGAGGCTACTTTCATTTGAAAGATAAGATATAAGGCTATAACTTTCATATTTTGAGTTTTGTTCAAATCATTGTGGAAGATAAGCCAAAAGCGCCCCGAAGTGTGTCGTGTGTATCGTCGTTCCTCCAGTGACACATATTGGGAGATTGAGCATAACTTTTTACTCAGACCTTTAAATGACATGAGGCCAATTGGAGATGCAAGCCTAGACATAGAGATACAACTTTTATGTTTAACACGTTTCCTAATTACGAAGGGAAGAGACGTTTCGGAAGCAATCTTCGATATGGCTATGCGCAGAGCGGCGCCCGAGTGGTAAGAAATGACCGCCCGAGCGCCACTGGTTCTGAATTTTTGGTCTTGGACAGCATGGTCCGCGCTAGGGCGGTAATTTATGACTGTTCGAGCGCCCAGCACAGTGCAAAAACGTGTTTTGGGTTTTTTAAGGTTTAAAATCGAATGAGACTCTCATTTTCCTCACTTTTGTTCTCTTCTTTTCTCTTCTACATCGATTCTAAGCTAGGGTTCTTCTTCTTTCTTTTAATCAAGAAATTAATCTTCAATCCGGAGTTGGAACTTCATCTTTTTAGTGAAAGGAGCAAAGGTAAGTGGTTTTTCTTCTTGTTCTTGAGTTATTGATAGATGGTGAAGTTAGGGGATGATAGTTGTGATTGATGTAATGGATTAAATGGTCATTTAATGTTATTATTTGGGTGTTGTTGATTAGTTATTGGATTTATTGTTGTAGGATCAACGTCAAGGGTTAGGAAACCAATTGCTCCAAGTGTTGTAAGTGGAATCAATTCTTGAATGCATCACATGATCCTATATGTATGTTTTTTGATGATTTTATGACGTTAACTCCTTTCGAATTCCATTCATGATATATATATGTAAATATGTATATATGGTAGTGCAATTATATGCATTTTTGAATGAAAGGAATTAAATTTTAAATGATGCCTCTAAGATGTTCGATAAAATGCCTGAATGAAGTTTTATATGATTGAATGATTGGATTGATAGTGATAGTAGCGGTGTTCCCTCTGGCAATTCTAAATCCGCAATGTAATTGTCCAACTAACGATGAAAACATGTACTCTCTGTTAGAGTAGGTGCACGTCGAGCCAAGTGTTGGCCAAGTGTTCACAATGAAACTCTATGTATAAACAGTCTTTATTTTAATAATATTTGAAATTATTATTTTGGCACTTCTTTATCTGTATTCCCATGCTAGTTGCATAGATAAAGCCCTTGAATATAAAAATAGTATAAAGAATATGAGATGCTCATATGATGAGTATCATGAAACTCATATTTGTAATACTGTATATTCTAAACGGTTCCTAGTCGATTCAGCCGCCACTAAGAAGGATATAGGCCGCTCGAGTTCGAGACTAGTATCTGCGATGTGAGTACCATGTTTCATTGGTAATGGACATTGTGATGTCCAAGCATGCAGATAGGTGCTCCTTGTAGAGTGCACTGAACAACCCTCTATAAAGGACTTTCCAAGTGGTTCTCACTTATCGAGTGGAAACGTCCTAGTTTATGGTTGTACACCATTAGTCCTTATGACCCGGGGCAACATTGAGACTCTATGTGCTAGCATTTCACTTTGACTTGTTTACCGACTCTTAAGGGGTCATCAGGTGGCAAGGTTGGGTGTTATGGCGAAACATATAGGAGTCGATGCATTGTAGTCGGGGATTCACCGCTTACCTACGGGTATGGATATCCTATGTGTTTTCATGTGCGTGTAGTTTGAAATCTCTGATCATAGTATGGTGGTAATTATGAAAGGTGTTTCATAGATTACACCATCGATGCAACTACGACATGACACATAGTATCGATTCATTGACAACTCTCGATAAACCATTGGTTGTCGAATCGGTCAGGATATATGAGTTGAAGGGACCGTACTGTACGCTAACCATAATTGAATGGTTCTTGCAGGCACTATCATTTGATACCTAGGGAATCATGTAAGCGATGCTGCTAGGCGTTTAACATGATTGGTTGGGTACTATCAGACTTGAGTTCTGACGTTCTTATTATCAAGGAGTTGATAAATAAGAATGGAGCAATTG
>NC_133318.1:9413349-9420074 GCF_012295235.1 Primulina huaijiensis | reverse complement strand
AAAATAGAAGTATGACTTCTATGAGAGAAATGTAAATTTTAATTTATGGAAGTGTTCCTAAATTAAAAGTTGGCCAAGTGAATAATGTATTTGAAAATTGTGATTTTCATAAACATTATTATGGAATAAATTAAATTAATTCAAGTGTTGAATTAATTAAACACTAGTGGACCTAGTAGAGTCCAAATAATTAAATTAATTCAAGTGTTGAATTAATTAAATATCATTGGGCCTTGAAGAGCCCAATTGGAAATAATTATTTAACTAGTGGGCTTGAGTAAAATCAAGTAAAGGATTAATTGGGCTCAAATGTGTTTGAGACAATTTAAATTAAAAGTCCATGGGCCTTTGTAAATTGTTACAAGCCCACATAACATTGCATGCTTGGGAGGTGAAAGGTTGGAGAATTCTTTTGATTAAAAAATTGCATGGCATGCAACTTTTTCACTTTTGATTTTTGCAACACCAAGACAAGAAATTAAGTCATTCTCCCCTTCACTCCAAGAGGCTAGGGCCGAAATTTTTTTTCAATTTTCTCTCCAAGTTTTTCTCTCATTTTTCTTCTTCAAGTGTTGAGGAAGAAATATTCTTCTCCTTGAAAAATCTTCTTAATTTTCTAGTGCAAATTAAGAGGGGATTTACCTAGCAAGTGGTGGGCCTAATTTTTTAAGGTTGGAGAGCTTGAAGATAGTTTCTACCATTGAAGAGCTAAGGTGTTTACACCTTAGTTGGAGCCATACATCAATCCTTGTGATTGATAGGTACATTTCTTTACACACTATGAATGTCATTTTGTGTTTATTGTATTTGCTACACATTAAATCAAGGTGGCCAAAAATTTCTTATGAAAAATAAAAATTTTAAACTTCCGTTGCGCTTCCGGTCACCGTAACCGATCCCCTTTCACTCTCTTATAAAATGCATTTTATGCAGAGGTACATGTCCCTCCTATAAGATTCGTTTTTACGAAGAGGGTTAGCAAGAATGAACTATCATATAAGAACTATCAATTCTTCAGTTAATCAATGAAAATGAATATCAACCCTATGTATTGTGGTATTATGATTCTTGAGGGATGATATTATTGATGTTTCGATGTTTACTAAATGAGAAGGATGATGTTTTCAACAAAATGAAACTGAGGCTACCTACATTTTATATTTTACAATAAAATGATATATATGTATCTTGTTAGTATTGATTCCATTTGCTGAGTTTTATACTCATTCCAGTTATGTTCATGTGATGCAGGCACATGTAAGAAAGACTGATCATCCCTGAGTTGTCGAAGCGAGAGAAGGGAATATGCCAAACTTTAGAGCTTTTGATTGGATGTTATTTTTGATATGATAATCTTTTGGATATTTTGGGAAACATTGAAAAGCTTGTTTTGTTTTTGAAGTAGAATATGTCAGTTACTGCATTAAACGGTATTTGATGTGTTTGAACATATTTTGCATGTGTTTTACGTGTTGCTTGAGACAGGTGGCATGTCCTAACTACGGGAGATGCTGCCCAAATTTTTTTAAATTACACCTTTTCTCCAAATTATGTTTAAAAGCTTCCACACTAATTATGTATTTTAGTCACGAGTGTTACATTTAGTGGTATCAGAGCAGAGATTTTCGGACCAATGATTCGGCATATAACTTTCTCTGCTGTCGACTATTCGGTATGTATGTACCTGCATCATTTGATATAATATGGATGTGTAGCCTCAATAATTATGATATGTTATGTTTGGAAATGGTTTAAACTAATATGTATCATATGATCATGCTGCCTAAGCGTAAAGCATCAGAAGGGGAGGATAGTTCATCATCTGGAGTGGTTGATGAATTTAGCAAATTACTGAAGGAACAGGCCAAGGTACACGATGAGCAAATCCAGCAGCTCCTACGGATGCAGAATGTAGGGCGAGGGAGAGCAAGAGAGCAAGCGACGCCCGAGCCCAGTAGTGAAGGCGCATATTTAAAGATTTCGTAAGATGAAGCCACCAGAATTTGATGGTAGCACTGATCCCATGGTTGCCTTGGAATGGGTCAAAGCTGTGGAGGCTATTTATGATTATCTTCAGTTTGACGATAAAGATCGAGTAAGCTGTGCCATTTTTCTACTGACCAAGACGGCGAGAATTTGGTGGGACGCCACCAAGGTATCAGTTAATGTCTCAGCATTCAAGTGACAGGAGTTTAAAAATTTATTGTACGAAAAATATTTTCCTCGAGATGTTCGAAGTCAGAAAGTGAAGGAATTTCTAGAACTGAGGCAAGAAAATATGTCAATGCAAGAGTATATTCTCAAATTTGAAGAGAGGTGTCAATTTGCCCCATATCTGGCCAGTAATGACATTGAAAAGGGCGAGCATTTTCTGAGAGGTGTCCGTGCTGAAATTAAAAGAGACGTTCAAATGTCTAAAGCTGCTTCAGATAAAGAGATTGTTGAAAAAACAAGGATGGCCGAGCAGGCCGAGAAAGAAATTGAAAGAGAAAGACAGTTGAAGCGCCAAGATTTTTCTACTAAGGGCCAAGGATCTGGATGGAAGGGTAAGGGCAAGTTCAGAGGCAAAGAAAAAGAGGAGCATCGACCCAAAGCTCCTATGCCACCGCCTGCATATGATCAACCTGTATGTCCGAAATGTGGCAAAATGCATACAGGTGAGTGTCTGGTTGGAAGTAATCGATGCTTCCGTTGTGGAGGTGTTGGACATGTTATCAAAAATTGTCCAGTAAAGGGTGAGAAAGGGAAGGATAGGGTTCAAGGCAGAATCTTCGCAATGACCAAAGAAGGCGCAAATCCTGATTCTTCTGTTATATCAGGTACTATCTTAATTTCAGGCAAGGCAGCTATTACATTGATTGACACTTGTGCTACGCATTCCTTTATGTCTGAAATTTTCTTACGCTCTTTGAATGTTGTTCCATCTTATGAACCCCTCCACTATAGTATTTTGTTTCCATCGGGAGACGAAATATGGCCTTCTAGTATTCTTAAAGGTTGTACAGTCCAAGTAAATGAGAAAATCTATTTTGCTGATCTTATTATTATTCTCATGGTGGCGTTTGATGTTATTTTGGGAATGGACTGGCTATCGTCATATCGTGCCGTTATTGACTGCGTGGCTAAGATGGTGCGATTTTCTGCAGAAGATGATGTTAGAGGGATTTTCCAGAGTTCAGGTATTTCGCTAGGCACTCCTTGTATTTCTTGTTTGAAAGCTCAGAAAATGTTATCAAAAGGGTGTCAGGGATTTTTAGATGCTGTGTTAGATGTGAATACTGAGATGACAATGAAGTTGAATGAGATTGAGGTAGTTCGGAATTTTCCTGACGTATTTGCAGATGATGTGCCTAGATTAACCCCTCAACGTGAAGTTGAGTTTGTGATTGACGTGGTTCTAGGTACTGCTCCAATTTCAAAAGCTCCTTACCGAATGGCCCCGACTGAAATGAAAGAGCTGAAGAATCAGTTGCAAGATCTATTAGACAAAGGCTTTATTCGTCCTAGTTCTTCTCCATGGGGAGCTCTGGTTTTATTTGTCAAAAAGAAAGATGGATATTTGCGGTTGTGCATTGATTACAGAGAGATCAATAAAGTCACGATCAAGAATAAATATCCATTGCCGAGGATTGACGATCTTTTTGATCAGCTACAGGGAGCGACAGTGTTTTCAAAGATCGACCTGCATTCTGGTTATTATCAGCTGAAAGTTAGGGAAGCTGACGTCCTTAAAACTGCATTTACAACCAGTTATGGCCATTATGAGTTCTTAGTCATGTCATTCGGGTTGACGAACGCTCCGTCGGTCTTCATGGATCTTATGAACCTAGTCTTCAAGCCATATCTGGATAGCTTCGTTATCGTTTTCATTGACGATATCCTGATTTATTCCAAGACTCGGGAACTTCATGCCGAGCATCTCAGAACTGTATTGCAGTTATTGAGGGAAATGCAGTTATACGAAAAGTTGAAAAAGTGCGAATTCTGGTTAGAGCAAGTATCATTTCTGGGCCATATCGTTTCGAGAGAGGGCATTGCAGTGGATGCCATGAAGATTGAAGCGATTAAACAATGGCTTATTCCTACGACAGTCTCCGAGGTGCGTAGTTTTCTTGGTTTGGCAGGTTATTATCGACATTTTATTGCCAATTTCTCCAAAATAGCCCTGCCATTAACCAATCTGACGAGGAAAGCGGTGAAGTTTGAGTGGACAAACGAATGCCAACACGGATTCCAAGTGTTGAAAGACAAGTTGACATCAGCCCCTATTCTAGCACTTCCGTGCGGCACTGAAGATTTTATTATATACACGGATGCGTCAAAGATGGGACTTGGAGCTGTACTGATGCAACTTGGGAAAGTAATCGCTTGTGCTTCTCGGCAGTTGAAAGATTACCAGAAGAATTATCCCACCCACGATCTTGAGTTGGCTGCAGTGGTCTTCGATTTGAAAATATGGAGGCATTATCTGTATGGCGAGAAATGTGAAGTTTTCACAGATCACAAGAGCTCGAAATATCTATTCTCACAGAAGGAACTCAATATGAGACAGAAGAGGTGGTTAGAACTTGTTAAAGATTATGATATGACCATTAGCTACCACCCAGGTAAAGAAAGCGTCGTTGCAGATGCTTTGAGCCGCAAGTCAGTTTCTTCTTTGAGCTCATTGATTCAGAAGCCGCTGTTATTGGATCTTTAGAGGAGCGAGATCGCTATGGTAGAGCAAGGGACCATCGCTAGACTTTCAGCTTTGGTTATTCGACCTACGTTGATAGATAGGATACGACGGGAGCAGCCTAATGACAATCAGTTGATGGAATTACGATCAAAAGATGATAAAAAGGAAATGTAGAGTTTGCGATGAATACTGATGATTTGTTAACGTGGAGAGGTCTGATATGTGTTACAAGTGGTAATGACATTCGTCGGGATGTTTAGACAGAGGCTCATACCGCGCCATACTCGATACATCCAAGTAGCACCAAGATGTATCAGGATCTCCGACGTCTATACTGGTGGCCAGGTAAGAAAAGTGATATTGCAAAGTTTATATCCGAATGTCTAACATGTCAGCAGGTAAAGATAGAGCATCAAAGACCTGCTAGAACTTTACAATCGCTCCCAATACCTCAATGGAAGTGGGAGCACATCACCATGGACTTTGTAACAGGACTTCCAAGAACACCAAAAGGTTACAACTCCATCTGGGTGATTTTTGATAGGTTAACCAAGTAGACTCATTTTCTTCCGGTCAAGACGACGTTTACAATGAACCAGTATGCTGAAGTCTATGTAGCTGAGATTGTTAGACTTCATGGTATCCCTGTGTCAATTGTATCTGATCGTGACCCGAGGTTTACTTCTGAATTTTGGAAGAGCTTGCATACAGCCTTGGGCACCAGATTGGCTTTTAGCACAGCATATCATCCTCAGAGTGACGGGCAGTCAGAGAGGGTGATACAGATTCTTGAAGATATGTTACGCGCCTGCACGATTGATTTTCCCGATAGCTGGGATTCTAAATTGCCACATGTGGAATTTACGTATAACAATAGTTATCAAGCGACGATTGGCATGGCACCATACGAGGCATTGTACGGCAGGAAATGTAGATCACCGTTGAACTGAGATGAAGTCGGTGAAAGAAAGATGTTAGGACCAGAATTGGTCCAACAGACAGCTGATGTGATTGCTTTAATTCGGGACAGAATGAAGACGGCCCTATCTAGACAGAAAAGTTATGCCGATATCCGAAGAAGGCCTTTGGAATTTGAAGTTGGAGATCATGTATTTGTTAAAATTGCTCCTCTCAAAGGCATTATGAGATTTGGTAGGAAAGGAAAGCTGAGCCCAAGATTTATCGGTCCATTTGAAATTCTGGACAGGATTGTAGAAAGAGCATATCGTCTAGCCTTACCGCCAGACTTGGATAGAATCCACAATGTATTTCACGTCTCAATGCTCAGGAAGTACATCTCGAACCCTTCCCATGTTCTCAGACATGAACCGTGGGATCTGATGCCGAACTTGACTTATCAAGAAGTACCAATTCAGATTTTAGATCGCAAGGGTAAAGTACTAAGGAATAAGGAGATCGGCATTATCAAGATTCTTTGGCGTAATCAGTTGGTTGAAGAAGCGACGTGGGAGCCAGAGGAGGAAATGAGACAGTGATATCCTGAGTTATTCGTACAGTAATGGCAATTTCGGGGACGAAATTTCTTAAGGAGGGAAGAATTGTAATGCCCAGACATTTATATGCATATGATATAAGTTAATTGATAAACATAAAAATTGTACATTAATTAATTGTTTTATAATATAAATATATAGTTTTTGTTTTATTAAATGTTTAAATATTATATGTTTTATAATAAATTGTATAAAATATAAGTTGTTGTGTAATTAAAAGTTTTTACTATTTTTTACAGGTTCGATAAAACAAGAATAAACTTGGCGATGCAAATGGGATTAAGATGATTCTTGGACCTGTAGAAAGTTGATTATAATATCTACAATATTGTTGACAAGCATGAGATAAAAATCCTCTCACAATTGGGATCAAATTAAGCAACAAATAAAGTTACCAAAGGAGTGGCATTTTTATCATGCTCTAGTATTTTGACCATATCTCTCAAATTACTTGGTCAAATGGTTTGAAAAAAATACCACAACTAGACAATTCAATTATCCACATGTTTTTTTTTTATGAGAAGAAGCAAATT
>NC_133318.1:9389378-9413132 GCF_012295235.1 Primulina huaijiensis | reverse complement strand
TTGGAACCATTTAAATGTTAGTTTGGTTTTACCAACCATTTAACTTGGATTCCTTGATTTATTATATATGAATATATCATAGTATTAATTTATTGGTACCATTTAAATGTTTGTTTGGTTTTACCAACCATTTAAAGTGGGAACCTTGATTTAGTGTTTACAAATATATATAGCACAATAAATACTTGACCACATTTATAAGTTTTGGTATATATTATATACTTATAAGATAATAATTTATAACATAATATAAATATGATTATTTAATATATTGGAACCATTTTATTAAGTGGATTTCAATATTGTTCGTTAATGTTAACTTTATTAAAATACCAAGAGTGGATCCTTTAATCTCAACTACTTAAATTAAAATTTGAACAATTAAAATTTACCCATTAAAGATTCAAACAATTAAAATTAAAAAGAAAGAAAAACAAAAACAAAACAAAAAGACATTGTAGTGGACTTGTAATTACCTTAGCTTCCCTGTGGATACGATATCGGACTCACCGAATTATACTACTTGTGGACAACCTGCTCTTGAGAGTGCAACAATCAAAGTGAGAACAAGTTTTTGGCTCCATTGCCGGGGAAGTATAATTTAATTTCAAGTCTATTTAATTTTGTTTATAGTTTATTTTTCTTTATTTGAATTTTTATTGCATTTGTGTGTTTTTATTCTTTTGCATTTGCATTCGCATGAGCATTATTTGGTCACGTACACTTTGTGATCGACTCATTCGAAATAACCCTTTATTTTCACAAAATATGGCGGAAGAACACATCCAAGAAAATGAAGATGAAATTCAATCTCAACATGATCATGATAGACGAAGAACACTTAGAGATCACATGCATCCTACACGTACTAGTGCACCTTCATGTCTAGTTTCTCCCCCCGATGCATCTCATTTCAATTTTAAGCATGGTATTATCCAACTTTTACCCAATTTTCATGGCTTAGATTCAGAAAATCCATACATACATTTACGAGAGTTTGAAGAAGTGTGCAACACATATAATGATCTAAATTGTAGCATGAACATCATTCGACTTAAGCTTTTTCCTTTTTCTTTAAAAGATAAAGCTAAAACTTGGCTACAAAATCCTAGATCGGGATCCATTCGAACATGGGATGAATTGCAACAACAATTTTTGAAAAAGTTTTTTCCATCTCATAGAACAAATTCTTTCATAAGGCAAATCATCACTTTCACTAAAAAACAAGAAGAAACTTTTTATCAGTGTTGGGATAGATATAAAGAATTGCTTAATCTTTGTCCACATCATGGTTTTGAAATTTGAAGAGTTGTTTCTCAATTTTATGAAGGCTTAACACCTAAAGATAGGAAAATGGTTACATTTATGTGTAATGGAACATTTGAAGATAAAGAGCCAAATGAGGCAATTGAGTATCTCGATTCCTTAGCTGGAAATGCTCAAAATTGGGACACTATAGGTACAATCAAACCATCAAACAAGATTCAATCTCCTACATCTGATGGAGGTATGTACACTCTTTGGAAAGAAAAGTTGAGGCACTTGAATTGAAAAAGAATGGTCAATTAAAATCTGTTCAAGAAATTTCATGTCACATCTGTGATACAAGTGATCTTTTGTCCCACTTTGCCTTCTTTTAAAGAATGTCTCCATGAACAAGCCAATGTTTTAAACAATCTCAAAAGGCCAAATTTTGAACTATTTTCTCAAAGTTACAATCCAGGTTGGCGAAATCATCCAAATTTTAGTTGGAAGAATGATAATGCTGCACAATTTTCACAACCATATTTCCAAAATCAACAAAATTTTCAAAATTATGCACCTTATGTTCCTCCACCAAAAAGGAATTTGGAAGATATATTGAATTCTTTCATTGCAAAGCAAGAGTCTATCAATACTCAAACTGCTCAAACCATGACAGATTTGAAAGATACTCTTGCTAAATTTGAATCTGCACTTAATGTTCATGAAAAAGGTAAATTTCCTTCACAACCACAGCGTAATCCCAAGGATCATCATTCACAAACTGGAACTTCTGGAACTCAACCGATGGATCAGGTAAAATCTGTTATTACCCTTCGAAGTGTTAAGGTTGTGGAAAAATCCATTCTTCAACCTTGTGAAGATGATGATAAATCACCTCCAAAGGGTAAGGAAGTGGAACCCATAACTTGCGAAGAGGAGAATCAACAGATAGTGCCACCACCATTCCCTCATGCATTAAAAAATAAAAAAAAATCAAATTTGAATTCTGATTTATATGATATTTTTAAACAAGTAAAATTTAATATTCATTTATTAGATGCAATAAAGCAGGTACCATCATATGCCAAATTTTTGAAAGACTTGTGCACTGTGAAAAGAAAATTGAATGTGAAAAAAAAGCATTTTTAGCCGAACAAGTGCAATCATTCAAAATAATAATGCTTTGAAATACAAAGACCCTGGTTGTCCTACTATTTCTTGTATTATTGGAGAACGAAAGATTAAAAAAGCCTTGCTTGACCTTGGAGCTAGTCTGAATTTACTTCCATATTCAGTTTATCAAGAACTCAATCTAGGCGAGTTTAAACCTACTTCGGTAACACTTTTACTTGCTGATAGATCTGTTAAAGTGCCAAGAGGTATGGTAGAAGACGTGTTGGTTCAAGTTGATAACTTTGTATATCCTGTGGATTTCATTGTTTTAGATACACAACCTATCGAAGCTTGTAATGCAATTCCTGTAATTTTAGGTCGTCCATTTTTAGCAACTTCTAATGCTCTTATAAATTGCAGGAATGGAATAATGAAGTTGTCATTTGGTAACATGACCTTGGAGCTTAATGTGTTTAATCTTTGTAAGCAACCACATGACAGAGGAGATGAAAATCTTATTCAAACTCTTGTGGAAGAAAACATACAAGAAGGTAGTACTCGTGATCAATTAGATATTTTTTCAATTGAAACTGTTAAAGAAAATATTGAAATTGATCTTGATGATTTTATCAGGTATCACTCGTTACCAGGATCAGAGAAATAATTTGATGCAAAATATGAGAACAAAGACGAACCACCCATATTGGAGTTAAAACCCTTGCTAGAAGAATTGAATTATGCATTTCTTGGAGAAGATGAAACATATCCGGTGGTAATTTCTTCCAAACTAGCAAGTGATGAAGAAGTTAAATTAGTTGATATGTTTAAAAGATATAAAAATGCAATTGGTTGGACACTAAAAGATCTCAAGGGCACTAGTCCACTAATTTGCACTCACAAAATTCACTTAGAAGAAAATGCAAAAACATCTCAGCAACCACAAAGGAGATTAAATCCACACATGAAAGATGTTGTGAAAACTGAAGTTCTCAAACTACTTGATATTGGGATTATCTACCCTATTTCTGATAGTAAGTGGGTAAGCCCAACACAAGTAGTTTCGAAAAAATCTGGCATCACAGTGATAAAAAATGAAAAAAGTGAATTGTTAACAAGTCGAGTCCCATCTAGTTGGCGGATGTGTATCGATTATAGAAAATTAAATGACGCCACTAGAAAATATCATTTTCCATTACCATTTTTGGATCAAATTTTAGAAAGAGTAGCAGGTCATCCATACTACTGTTTTCTTGATGGATATTCAGGTTATTATCAAATTCCCATCGCACTCGAAGATCAAGATAAAACTACATTCACATGTCTTTTTGGAACATTTGCATTTAGAAGGATGCCATTTGGATTATGCAATGCCCCACCAACATTTCAAAGATGTATGCTAAGCATTTTTTGCGACATGGTTGAAAATTGTTTGGAAATTTTCATGGATGATTTAACTGTCTTTGGGAATACATTTGATAATTGTCTTGAAAATTTGGAAAAAGTTTTAAAAAGATGCGAGGAAAAAGGTCTTATTTTAAATTGGGAAAAATGTCATTACATGATTACTTCTGGAATTGTTTTGGGACATGTCGTGTCATCTCATGGAATTGAAGTTGATAAAGCAAAAGTTGATGTCATTGCCAATTTACCCCCTCCAAAAACCATTAAAGAAATTCGCTCATTTTTGGGACATGCTGGATTTTATAGGAGGTTTATAAAGGACTTTAGTTTAATCTCTAAACCCATTTGTAACCTCTTAACAAAAGACAGTGCATTTGAGTGGACTCAAGAATGTCAAAATGCTTTTGATAAAATCATTCGACATTTAACATCAGCTCCTATCATGCAACCTCCTGATTGGTCTTTACCATTTGAAATCATGTGCGATGCGAGTGATTATGCAGTCGGTGCAGTATTGGGTCAAAGAAGAAACGGTAAGCCTTATGTGATATATTATGCAAGTAGAACTTTAAACAATGCTCAAATGAATTACTCCACAACTGAAAAAGAACTACTTGCTGTAATATTTGCATTAGATAAATTTCGTTCTTATTTGATTGGATCAACAACTATCGTGTTTACTGATCATTCTGCTATTAGATATTTGTTGACCAAACAGGATGCAAAGCCACGACTGATACGATGGATTTTGTTGCTCCAAGAATTTGACATTGTGATCAAAGATAAAAAAGGAACCGAGAATGTCGTAGCCGATCATTTATCGAGACTAGTAACAGGATCATCTTGTGAAATGACACCAATTAACGATAATTTTTCTGATGAACATCTATTTTCAGTTACTACTACACCTTGGTTTGCTAACATAGTAAATTTTCTTGTGACAGGAAAAATGCCACCGCAATGGAGTTCTCAAGATAAAAGAAAATTTTTGAATGAGGTAAAAAACTTTTATTTGGATGATCCGTATCTGTTCAAGTATTGTCCGGATCAAATTTTTTGACGTTGCATACCCGACAATGAGGTAAGTAGTGTCATTAAATTTTGTCATTCAGAAGCATGCGGAGGACATTTTTCCTCAAAGAAAACAGCTGCAAAAATACTGCAGTGTGGATTTTATTGTTGAGATGATAAGGTGAAACTCTTGGTATGATAATAAGGTTATTAAAAGGTAAGAATCTATGTTTTATATTATTTAATAATTATTTATTGTTTATGTAATATTTCTTTCTTTAAGCATTTTTATACCCTACTTATAAGTGGGAGTCTTGATTTATTGTTGCTATATGTTACACAAATTCTTGGAACCATTTAAATGTTATTTTGGTATTACCAACCATTTAAAGTGGATGCCTTGATTTATTATATATAAATATATTATAGTATTAAATTCTTGGAACCATTTAAATGTTAGTTTTGTTTTACCAACCATTTAACTTGGATTCCTTGATTTATTATATATGAATATATCATAGTATTAATTTATTGGTACCATTTAAATGTTTGTTTGGTTTTACCAACCATTTTAAGTTGGAACCTCGATTTAGTGTTTACAAATATATATAGCACAATAAATACTTGAACACATTTATAAGTTTTTGTATATATTATATACTTATAAGATAATAATTTATAACATAATATAAATATGATTATTTAATATATTGGATTCATTTTATTAAGTGGATTTAGTATTGTTCGTTAATGTTAACTTTATTGAAATACCAAGAGTGGATCCTTTAATCTCNTAAGTTGGAACCTCGATTTAGTGTTTACAAATATATATAGCACAATAAATACTTGAACACATTTATAAGTTTTTGTATATATTATATACTTATAAGATAATAATTTATAACATAATATAAATATGATTATTTAATATATTGGATTCATTTTATTAAGTGGATTTAGTATTGTTCGTTAATGTTAACTTTATTGAAATACCAAGAGTGGATCCTTTAATCTCAACTACTTAAATTAAAATTTGAACAATTAAAATTTACCCATTAAAGATTCAAACAATTAAAATTAAAAAGAAAGAAAAACAAAAACAAAACAAAAAGACATTGTAGTGGACTTGTAATTACCTTAGCTTCCCTGTGGATACGATATCGGACTCACCGAATTATACTACTTGTGGACAACCTGCTCTTGGGAGTGCAACAATCAAAGTGACAACAGTAATGATTATGATTAAGTATGTTCATTATTTCTTTTATGGTTTATTATGATGATCGTTTGGGATATGTGATGTAATGGTGATGGTTTATGGCTTCAAGATATGATATGAATGGAATTGAATGATATAGAATGAAACGGAGAATGGATGGGTAGAATAGAAAGTTGAGATTGAGCCAAATAGGTAATGGAAATGCTGAAACGGTATAAAACTGTGGCAGTAGTTGTGGTTTTTAGCATAATGTCTTGTATCGTTATCCAAATCATGTGACGCCACTTTAATTTGAAAGATAAGATATAAGGCTATAACTTTTATGTTTTGAGTTTTGTTCAAATCACTGTGCAAGATAAGCCAAAAGCGCCCCGAAGTGTGTCGTGTGTATTGTCGTTCCTCAAGTGACACATGTTGGGAGATTGAGCATAACTTTTTACTCAGACCTTCAAATTACATGAAGTTAATTGGAGATGCAAGCCAAGACATAAATATACAACTTTCATGTGTAACACTTTTCCTAATTATGAAGGGAAGAGGCGTTTCGGAAGTGATCATCGATATGGCTATGCGCAGAGCGGCGCCCGAGCGGTAAGCAATGACCTCCCGAGCTCCACTGGTTCTGAATTTTTGGTCTTGGACAGCATGGTCCGTGCTAGGGCGGTAATTTATGACCGCCCGAGCGCCCAGCACAGTGCAAAAACGTGTTTTGGGTGCTTTAAGGCTTAAAATAGAATAAGACTCTCAATTTCCTCACTTTTCTTCTCTTCTTTTCTCTTCTCCATCAATTCTAAGCTAGGGTTCTTCATCTTCTTTTTCTTCTTTCTTTTAATCAAGCAATTAATCTTCAATCCGGAGTTGGAACTTCATCTTTTTAGTGAAAGGAGCAAAGGTAAGTGGTTGTTTTTCTTGTTCTTGAGTTATTGATAGTTGGTGAAGTTAGGGGATGATAGTTGTGATTGATGTAATGGATTAAATGGTCATTTAAGGTTATTATTTGGGTGTTGCTGATTAGTTATTGGATTTATTGTTGTAGGATCAACGTCAAGGGTTAGGAAACCAATTGCTCCAAGTGTTGTAAGTGGAATCAATTCTAGAATGCATCACATGATCCTATATGTATGTGTTTTGATGATTTTATGACGTTAACTCCTTTCAAATTCCATTCATGATATATATATGTAAATATCTATATATGGTAGTGCAATTATATGCATTTTTGAATGAATAAAGTTAAATTTTAAATGATGCCTCTAAGATGTTCGATAAAATGCCTGAATGAAGTTTTATATGATTGAATGATTGGATTGATAGAGATAGTAGCGGTGTTGCCTCTGGCAATTCTAAATCCGCAATGTAATGGGCCAATTAACGATGAAAACATGTACTCTCTTATAAGATGTATTTTAGGCAGAGGTACATGTCCCTCCTATAAGATTCGTTTTTACGAAGAGGGTTAGCAAGAATGAAATATCTTATAAGAACTATCAATTCTTCAGTTAATCAATGAAAATGAATATCATCCCTATGTATTGTTGTATTATGATTCTTAACGGATGATATTATTGATGTTTCAATGTTTACTAAATGAGAAGGATGATGTTTTCAACAAAATGAAACTGAGGCTACCTACATTTTATGTTTTACAATATAATGATATATATGTATCTTGTTAGTATTGATTCCATTTGCTGAGTTTTATACTCATTCCAGTTATGTTCATGTGATGCAGGCACATGTAAGAAATACTGATCATCCCTGAGTTGTCGAAGCGAGAGAAGGGAATGCCAAACTTTGGAGATTTTGATTGGATGTTAGTTTTGATATGATAAGCTTTTGGATATTTTTGGAAACATTGAAAAGCTTGTTTTGTTTTTGAATTAGAATATGTTAGTTACTGCATTAAATGGTATTTGTTGTGTTTGAAAATATTTTGCATGTGTTTTACGTGTTTCTTGAGACAGGTGGCATGTCTTAATTACGGGGAGATGCTGCCCAAATTTTTTTAAATTACACCTTTTCTGCAAATTATGTTTAAAAGCTTCCGCACTAATTATGTATTTTAGTCACGAGTGCTACAGAATGCAACATGCTGATTTGGCCAATCTGTCATTAATGACCCAAATCGCATTACAACCTCTGGAGGATCGTGGTAGCTTTGTCACAAAATCCATGGAAATGTGATCCAACTTCCATTCTGGAATAGATAAGCTATGCAATAGACATCCTGGTTTCTTTCTTTTGGCTTTCACATGTTGGCAATTCAAACATTTGGATACAAAATCTGCAATATCTGATTTCATCTGTTTCCACCAAAACTGTTTCTTCAGCTCAGTATACATCTTTCTGCCACCAGGATGAATACTAAAATGACAACAATATGCTTCTGTCAATATCTGGTGTCTCAAATCGTAAACATCTGGCACAACAAAACGATTATTCACATATAAACATCATCACGAACCTGATATTCTGATTGATACACTGATCTGACCATCTCATTCGACTTTTGAATATTTTGATCGCCTTTTTGTGCTTATTTGATTCTCACAATCAGTTCTGGTTTAACTTGAATAGTATAGAGTCTCAAAGGCTTACAATCTGTCTCAAATACTAACCCAGAAAGACAACAATCCTCAATCAAATTCGAAACACCAATCATTGATAAGGATAGAGAACATACCTTTCGACTCAGTGCATCAGCTGCTGCATTTGATTTTCCTGGATAATATTTGATTTCACAATGAAAATCTTTCAGCAAATCAAGCCATCTACGTTGTCTCATATTCAGTTCTGACTGTGAAAATAGATATTCAAACTCTTGTGATCAGAATAAATCTCAAACTTCTCACCGTATAGATAGTGTCGTCAGATCTTCAATGCAAACACGATGGCAGCCAAGTCAAGATCATGAATCGGGTAGCGAGTCTCATGTGGCTTCAATTGTCTCGAAGCATACGCAGTGACATGTCCTCGTTGCATCAGAACACAACCTAATCCCCTGTGAGAAGCATCACAATAAACAACAAAATCATCACTACCTGACGGGATAGTCAACACCGGAACACTGGTTAATCTCTTCTTCAACTCCAGAAAAATGGATTCACATGCCTCTGACCAAATAAAAGGTGCATTCTTCTGGGTCCGCTGAGTTATCGGCTTAGAAATACTAGAAAACTCTTTGATGACTCGGCAATAATAGCCTGCTAAACCAATAAAACTGCGTATCTCTGGCACTGATGTCGGTCTAGGCAAGTTGATCAAAGCCTCAACTTTGCTAGGATCGACAGAAATCCCATCTTTCGATACAATGTGCCCCGGAAATACTACATGCTTCAATACAATTCACAAATGCTCAGAATGATCAGTCAGATTCTTTGAAAAAATCAAAATATCATCAATAAAGATAATCACAAAATCATCAAGATATTTCTGAAATATACAGTTCATCAAACCCATAAATACCGCTGGAGCATTCGTTAAACCAAACGGCATGACTATAAACTCATAATGACCGTACCTGGTTCTGAAAGCTGTTTTCGATATATCAGAATCTCTGACACTCAACTGATGATATCCAGATCTCAAATCAACTTGGAATAAACAGAAGAACCTTGTAACTGATCAAATATATTATCAATACGAGGCAAATGATATTTATTCTTTACCGTAGACTTGTTCAATTGTCGATAATCAATGCGGAGTCTCATTGATCCGTCTTTCTTTCTAACAAATAGTACTGGAGCGTCCCAAGGAGAAACACTCGGTCTGATGTATCCCTTGGCCAGTAAATCTTCAAGCTGATCTTTCATTCTTTTAGCTCAATTGGTGCCATTCTGTATGGAGCTTTTGAAATAGGTACTGTACCTGGCATCAGTTCAATGCTGAAATCTATCTCTCGAACTGGAGGCAAACCCGGAATCTCATCTGGGAATACATCAGCAAACTCACATACCACTGGAAAATCTGCCAATGAAGGGCTCGATTTCAGTACATCTACTTAATACACAAGGAATCCCTATGCTTCTTTCTGTAACAATCGAGTCATCGACAAAGCAGGTACTATAGGAATTCGAGCTCTAGAACCCTTACTGTAAAATTTCCATTCATCAGCCATGTCTGGTCTGAATCTTACAATTTTTTGGAAACAATCTACGGTAGCTCTGTACTTGGTTAGCATATCAATACCAATAATGCAGTAAAAATCAGACAAACCGAGTACAATACAATCTAACTCTATCTCATGCCCGTCATATTGTAGCATACAATTTAGAACATAAGTCACTGATAACAGATCTCTCCCCAAAGGTAAAGAGATAGATACTACAGCAGATAATGACTCAACAGACAAAGCATGCATCAATGCAAAGCGCTTAGAGATAAATGTATGGGATGCACCAGTATAAATCAATACATATGCAGGATAACCACAAAGAGAACAGTTACCTGCAACCACATCATCAGGTGCTTTCTGGGCCTGTTCTTCAGTCAAGGAAAACACTCTGGCCTGCTGTCTCGGAGGTTGGCTAACAGTCTGGCTTCCTCCTGGCCATAGCTATGACTGGGCAAGTGATGGCTAGAAAGAGTGAACAGCAGATGATCATCTATCAACCTAAGCCACTGATCTAGATGACTCTGCTCCCTGGGAGCGTTGGGAACCTCGCTGTGGACAGACTTTGGCAAAGTGTCCTTGCTGTCTATAAATGTTTCAAATACCAAACACTCCTTGGCATTGCTCTATGGGATGTATTCCTCCACATGTTCTGCAGTAGACCCCTGTATAACTCTGGCCAGAACCAGTCTGTCGTGAGCCACTGGAGCTAGATTAACTACTTCAAGATTTCATAAACTGTTTCCCTCGGGCTTTCAGATTATCTTTCTTTCCACTGCTGCTACTTCCACTATCAAATCTGGGAGGGGGTTGCTGGAACTGAACTGGAGGTTGTTCATGTCTTTGTGTCTGAGCAACATATGAAGTTCCTCGCTGTTTAATCAAACCCGCTTCAGCTCCCTTTGCTCTGTTCAGGGCATCCGTAAAGTTATTCAGTCGCCCCGTAATGACTAATGTAAATATATGAGGATTCAGCCCGTTGATAAACTGATCAGCCATGGTTTCATCATTCTCAGCAACATGAGGAGCAAAACGCAGCAAAGTAGAAAACTTGGCCACGTATTCTTCAATACTCAAAGGACCCTGTCTTAGGTTGGCAAACTCTGCACCCTTGTCCTTTCTGTACGACACTGGGAAAAATCGTTGATAAAACTCAGCTTTAAAGATTTTCCATGTAATAGTCGTACCTCGATGCTCCAAATCTCTCCTGGTTGTAAGCCACCAACTCTTTGCAACTTCATGCAACTGATGCCCAATCAATCTGACTCTACGCTCATCTGTATAATCAAGCGAATCAAACAGCATCTCAATATCATCAAGCCAACTCTCACAGTCAATAGAATTCTCAGTGCTTTTCAAAGTTGGCGGTTTGAATGACTGAAATCATTTGAACAGTGTTTCCATGGGTGTCGCTGTCACATCCATCGGATTATTTGAAGTACTACCATGTTCTGTGATTCTTCGAGGAGGCATATCTGATTATAAAAATTGTTAGTAATCAAATCTATCAAGTCTATCTCACTCCTCCTCTGATCAAGAATCGGTTCTAATTCATTCTTTCAATAATACACGTTTCAAATCAAATAAACATGTTCTTATTAAAACAGTAAATCATGCTTTCATACCATAGAAGCAAGCAAGGAAAATCAATCTACCCCGCTCATTCGCTTCTATGTTAATCTAAGGAACATATAGCTCTCGTTCTATCTCAGTCTCCAGTCTCAAGAACCTACTGCTCTGATACCACCTGTTGTGGGGACCCAAACGCTAATTCATTTTTTAATCATTCTTTGAGATTAATTGGATCAATTGTATAAACTAGGTCTAAATTTGTTTTTTTAAAAGACAAGCCCATCATAACAAGTGTTGAAAGAAAATACAACAACAAGTTATGCTTTCTCTTATTTATTGAACAAAATCCAATTCAACATTTACAACGTGATTCCAAATACAAAACATGTTTAAAGGAAAATCATACACTAGTGTTTCTCAACTACATATCAAGTAGTGAACAACTAGTGTAACGTACCGTACTTTTTCTACTTAAAATTTGCGGAAAAATTAAAAATTTCTTAAAAGAGTAATCAAACTTCAAACTTGATAACGTAAAACCGTACGTCTCAACAGTGGACAAAAGATCTCAAAATAAAGTTTGACAAAATATTTGTTTGAAATTTCATATCCAGTAGCGTGAAATCAGAGTACTCGACATTTCATAAAAACTTAAAAACTTGGGCGGTCCTCGGGTCTAGCCTTCAACTCAGTCCAAGCCAGCTCCTTGGTCCCCACCTCTAGCCTCCTCAACATACTCATCAACTGCATCGATCAAGTCTAGTGAGTCTAAAGACTCAACACGTATAAACTGGAAGGTAGCAAGTACTACATAATAAAACCACATGCAACTTTAAAATAAGGAGTACATACATGAAACTGGAACTTGCATAACATAACATGAACATACGTACATACATACATAGACGTGCCATCAACATAAAACTTTTCTTAAACAGGCTTGCATACTTGAACATACTAGAACATACATAACTTCACCATTTTGCGTAGAGGCATGTTTCAAAGCAAGTGACCCATAACATAATCACCTGATCAGACTAAACCACAGTACTGGGATGACAGGGACGCATCCACTGCCACATACATGAGATCCCCGTTCATAATTTAACGGGCTGATTGGTCCACGTTCATAATTTAACGCTTTCCAATCTCGATCTAAACCCGTTCATAATTTAATTGGCGGATTGGTCCCCGTTCATAGTTTAACGCTTTCCAATCCTAAACATAATTTGGTCACAAGACAATTAGCATACCTCAAAAACTTGAAAATATTTTCTTTGCACGTCGAACATACTTACTTGGCGTTGAGGGATTCGTTGGAGCTCGCTTCGGGGCCACTGCTGCACATACTAACATGATTTACGCACTTAATGTTTCATAGCTTAGATGTATTCGTTGTGCTCACCACCAAAGTGACTAAGTAGCTTATGACATTCTAGATCACCCGGGACTTGATCTCGTTGAATCGTACTAACCATGACATCAAACCCCGAAACAACTCTAAAATGACGTGTGAACATTTCCCAACAATAAAAAAAACATGGACTTACTATTTGAACCTACAACTAAGTGAAAACCAAACATTTCCTACAGATGGGGCCGCGCTCGGGCGATAATATATTGCCGCTCGAGCGCCAGGTATACTGGACGCTACCCTCGGACAGAAGGAGTGGCGCTCGGACGGTACTATATTACCGCTCGGGCGCCGAGTGCACTGGACCTGCGACTTAGAAGCTTATTTTCTCCAACTTCGATTACACATGCAATGAACAACGCCTCGAGACTCATCTTAGGACACCATGGCACTAACTCGACTCTACAAAACGTCCCAAACATTCCCAAAGAATCGACGCACCTCACGCAATACAATAAAACTCATAACCTCAAATTTTGACACAAAAAAAAGTTTTTACGACTACTCGTTCTCCCACGTGCCTAAAGACACGAAACCAAAAGTCAATAACCATCCCAACATCATTAACAATATACCTATATGCAGCAGTGATCACCCGTCGATCCCCAACGAAGCCTGCAACAATAAAACTTCAAGAATTCATCAATACATAATTTTCTGAAAACGCAGTTTAAGCAGTCCCACAAAAAACGCCATAACGCACTCAATTTTTATCCAAAATTTTTGAATTTTATATCAAATCGAAGATATCAAAAATTTCTACGACTTTTGTGTGGAAAGTGTTCTCAAAATCTTGACCAAAAATTCGCAGTATTTAAAAAGACAGAAAAAACGTGATTTTAGATCCAAAAATGGTTTCAAAAGTGATCTAAACATAATTGCTCAAACTTCTACACAACATTCACATGATTTTCATACAAACTACATTGCAACGCATACTATGACATGATCGATGCAGAAAGAAACAGTATATACGTGCCTTTTTGATATTAAAACTCACGATTCGGCGATACCGAAGCGGAGAAAGAAGCGAGGTTGATCCGGGACGGACGTGGCGCGATTTTCTTGCAATAAAACTCACGAAAATTGTTTGGAGATTCGAAGAGAAGGGAACGGCTGCTAAATGCTATGGAACCCTAGGTTTTTCTAGCTTTAGAAAAATAATAAAAATCTGAATGTGTGTTAGTGTGTGTGTTACGTGCACAAGTGTGTGTAGCAGTGTGTATGTGCGTGAGTTAAGGGGTAAAACGCGTGTGTTTGGCTAGATTAGGGGATTAAAATATTGCTTAATTAAATAATTAGTCACCAAATAAAACACTAACTTAACTAGCCAATCTAAAAAGAATACTAAGTCTCCCCTAATTAAAGTAAAATACACACTAATTTTTAAATAAACTCCTTAATTCAAATAACACCCAAAAATGCAAAATTTTAAAAGTCTTAAACTCTTAACTCACCTAATACATAAATTAAGCTTACAATGATAAAACTAAATAAATTATTTAAAATGCCTCTTCCTAGCTTTAAAATGAAAATACCATATTTTAACTTGCCAAACATCGCCACGGGTCTTTTCCTCGTTCCCGCCTCGAATAATCGCCTGAAACATGAAATTCGAGAAAAATATTTTAACGTGCATCACATAAACATAAATAATTTAAAGTAATGCATTTAAATAAATCATGCACCACTAAGGCTCATTTTAAAATAAAATAAATGGCTTAATAATTAAATATATGCATGGAATTTACGTGTACTGATTTTGGGCACTACAGTTCCTCCCCCACTTATATAAATTTCGTCCTCGAAATTAAATCTTATCAAACAACTCTGGATAGCGACTTCTCATATCAGCTTCGGTCTCCCAAGTGGCCTCCTCCGCTGATTGATTTAGCCACCTGACTTTGACTAGTTTGGTCACCTTGTTCCGAAGTCTCCGCTCCTGTCTGTCTAGGAATTGGACAGGTCTTTCCACGTAAGACAGGTCTGGAGCCAACTGCAACGGCTCGTAACTCAGAACATGCGAAGGATTAGCTAGGTACTTCCTCAGCATTGAGACGTGGAACACATTGTGTACCCCGGCCAGATTCGGCGGAAGGGCAACACGATACGCTAGTGTCCCAACTCTGTCAAGAATTTTAAAAGGTCCAATAAATCTCGGACTCAGCTTGCCTCTCTTACCAAATCTCATAACACCCTTCAGAGGAGCTATCTTTATAAAAACGTGGTCACCTACGGCAAACTCGAGATCTCTCCTCCTTTTATCAGCATAACTCTTCTGACGACTCTGGGCGGTCTTCATTCTGTCTCGAATCTTGACCACCACATCTGCAGTCTGCTGAACTATCTCTGCCCCAAGCTCTGCTCTCTCTCCGACTTCATCCCAATGAATCGGCGATCTGCACTTTCTTCCATACAATGCTTCATAGGGAGCCATACCAATAGATGCTTGAAAACTGTTGTTGTATGTAAACTCCACTAGAGGTAGCTTAGATTCCCAAGTCCCTTGGAAATCGATCATACAGGCTCGCAATAAGTCCCCCAAAATCTGAATCACTCGCTCAAACTGGCCATCTGTCTGCGGGTGAAAAGCTGTACTGGATAGAAACTTTGTCCCTATGGCTGCATGCAACTCTTCCAAAAGGATTAAGTAAACCTCGGGTTCCTGTCTGACACAATAGTAACTGGGATTCCATGCAATCGAATGATCTCCCTGATATAAAGCTCTGCATACTACGTCATGGAGAAAGTCGTCTTCACTGGCAAGAAATGTGCCGACTTAGTGAGTCGATCCACTATCACCCAAATAGAATTCGATCCTCTCACTGACCTCGGCAAACCAACCACAAAGTCCATTGTAACATTCTCCCATTTCCACTCTGGGATGGGGAGTGGCTTAACCAATCATGCTGGTCTCTGGTGCTCTGCCTTCACCTGCTGACAAGTGAGCAAATCTGCGGATGTCTCTCTTCATCCCTGGCCACCAATACAAGATCTGCAGGTCCTTGTACATCTTGGCACCTCCTGGGTGGATTGAATACGGAGATGCATGTGCCTCTGTCAGAATATCCTGTCTGATCGAATTAACACTAGGCACCCATATTCTACCTCCGTATTTCACAATGCCATCTGAAACTGTGTAAAGTACACTGCCCTTAGCTTCATCCTTCAGCCTCCACTTCTGTAATTGCTCATCTGAAGACTGACCTGCTCGGATACGGTCTAGCAAAGAAGATTGGACTGTCAGATTAGACAGCCTCGCAGCTCTGCCCTTGCGATAAATGAAACAACCCCCTCTCATGACATTTAAATTTTAAACATACACGGAAGCATTAACATTTGAAAAGGAAAGAACAATATACCATGTACATCATAAACATGTCCAAAACTAATAGACATAATCATTCACAATCATATCCTTCAACACATAGCCAAAAGCCAACATAAATTTTTCCCCATCATTCATTTAGCAAAATACATGATATTTTACAACTTTATATGTTCACTAAACCCAAAACAAAATTGACATGACCAAATAAAATCTTTCCCATTGCCTTTTATATGACTTCTCCGGCGTCAGACAATCCGCTTCAATCCTTTTTATCAACTGCATCACATGATATTAATTGGAATGAGATAAAACTCAGTAAGCAGAAAGATGTACATAACAAATACAGAGACATAGGATTGGCTTGAAACATGGCTATAGAAATGGCAATGAACAATGAATCAGTGGCAATGGACAATAAATCAATAGCAATAAACAAGGAATCATACCATCTTCAATGAACAATAGATAACAAAGCAATATAGATGGTATTTCATGGCATTATTTAAAGGAAAGGAAATGATAGTTCTGTGACCTGTGACCTTTGGTTAGTATCTCTTTGATATATAAATATATCAAAACTGTGAGAGATACTCATAATCATGAAATTAGCCAATGACAAGCATGAATTACTATCATTCCTTGGCTTTAATCATAGGAAATCTCATTGAGGCATTTAAACAAACACTTGGTAGGCACAATGGTGTATTAGCTCCTTGATCAATGAATTCAATGAAAATGCTTAAACAATGAACATATAACAATATATAGATCAACTATATACCAATGAAAGGAGCTAATTAGCAATAACATGGCTTCATACATATAAAATCATGTGAGCACTTGAAAGGAAGCTTCTACTTACAACCCAAAAAGTAAATGATGGCTAAGGTGATCTTGAATGATTCCTACAACAATAATCACTATAACAACCATAAATCATTATCATTAATCCAAGGAATCACTCAATTTAACTTAACCCTCAATATCTCAAACCCTTCTAAACTCAAAAGATAAAATCCTTACCTTGGAGCTTGGAAACATAATAGTAGAAGCTAAGAAATATACAAAAATCCTTGAACTTGAAGTGGAGAAATGAAGGAAAGAAAAATTGAAGAGAAAGGAGCTTGAACCGTAGGAAAATAATGGAGGAAGAGAGAAATGTGGAGAAGCATCTAGAAAAGGGTTTATAAGCCTTTCCTTCCATTAAAAACGTTTTATTTATTTTTTTATACAGGCCGCTGGGCGCATATGCGCGACTTTCCGGGCGCATATGCGCGCCCCCTTCTGCCCAAACATTAAACTTCAGCACCCGACGCATATGCGCGAGTTCTGGCGCATATGCGGGCGCACATTCTGCCAAAAAACTCACTTTTGGCTTCCGAATTTGCGAAAGTGGTCAACATAAAAGTTGTAGCCCTATGTGTTTTCTTGCATCTCCAATTAGCCTCATGTCATTTGAAGTTCTGAATAAAAAGTTATGCTTATTCTCCCAACATGTGTCAGTGCAGGAACATCAAAACACACGACACACTTCGGGCCACTTTTGGCTCGTCTTTCCTAATGATTTGAACAAAACTCAAAACATGAAAGTTATAGCCTTATATCTTATCTTTCTAATGAAAGTAGCCTCACATCAATTGGATCAATATACAAAACATTACGCTAAAAACCACAACTACTGCCAAATTTTTCATTCCGTTTCTGCACTTCCATTTCCTATTTGGCTCAAAATCAACTTTCTATTCTATCCATTCATTTCCATAATCATCACCAACTACGAACATAATACCAAAACAATAACCATAAATAATGACCATATATTAACCATTCTAATAAACATAACCATTAAACATAATCTCAACCATCAAACTATATGAAATATCCATTACCATAATAAACCATAAATATCCAATAACCATATTTCCTAATTAACCAACCAAAAATAATATCATAAACAATAAAATGCTAAAAGGTTGAGATATTACAATCTCACCTCTTTATAAAAATTTCGTCGTCGAAATTTGCTTACCGTCAAATAAAATCGGATAACGATGTTTCATCTCCTCTTCCGGTTCCCATGTGGCCTCTTCAATAACATGATTCCTCCAAAGAACTTTGACACGACCAATTTCTTTGTTCCTCAACACTTTAACTTTGCAATCAAGAATTTGAACTGGCATTTCTTGGTAGCTTAGGTTAGGCAAAAGATCCAATGATTCGTACCGAAGAACATGAGATGGATTAGAAAGGTACTTACGTACCATTGAAACATGAAATACGTTATGAACTCGATCCAAGTCCGGTGGCAATGCAAGACGATAGGCTCGGTCTCCAATCTTATCAAGAATCTCGAACGGTACAATGTATCGAGGACTTAACTTACCTTTCTTTCCAAATCGCATAACTCCCTTAAGAGGAGCTATTTTGATAAATACATGATCACCAACCTCGAATGCCAAAGGCCGCCGACGAACATCAGCATGAACTCTTCTGTCTAGACTGAGTTGTCTTCATTTTTTCTTGGTCAAGGCCACAACGTCTGCTGTCTGTTGAACCAACTCCGGGCCCAACATCTTTCTTTCACCTACCTCTTCCCAATACAAAAGAGAACGACACTTTCTTCCGTATAAAGCTTCATAAGTTGCCATGTCGATTGAAGACTGGAAACTGTTATTATATGTGAACTCTACCAAAGGCAACTTAGAATCCCAATTTCCCGGGAAATCAATCGTACAAGCCCTTAGCATATCTTCAAGAATTTGGATAACCCTTTCTGATTGACCGTCACTTTGAGGATGATACACGGTGCTAAAAGCCATTTTCGTTCCCAAAGCTCGATGCAAACTCTTTCAAAACTCGGATGTAAACCTTGGATCACTATCTGAAACTATCGTCACCGGTATCCCATGAAGTCTCACAATCTCTTGAATATACGCCTCAGCATATTGATTCATAGAATAAGTCGTCTTGACAGGAAGAAAATGTGATGACTTGGTCAATCGATCCACGATCACCCAAATAGAATTGAAGCCTTTCTGAGTCCTTGGCAACCCAACAACAAAATCCATAGTTATATGCTCCCACTTCCATTGCGGTATAGGCAAGGATTGCAACAATCCCGCCGGTCTCTGGTGCTCAATCTTAACCTGCTGACAAGTTAGACATTCAGAAACAAATAACATGATATCTTTATTCATACCTGGCCACCAGTAAAGACGTCGAAGATCTTGGTACATCTTGGTACTACCGGGATGTACAGAATATGGCGCTGTATGAGCTTCAAGAAGTACCTCTTTTTGAATGTCATCACCAAAAATTCATAATGGCCATACCTCGTTCTAAACGCAGTCTTTGGTATGTCCTCATTTTTCACCATCAGTTGATGGTAACCGGACCGAAGGTCGATCTTCAAAAATATTGCTGCTCCTTGCAATTGATCAAAGAGATATCTTATTGTTATTCCGATGGTTGCATTCGATGTTATATTTGGTATGGATTGGTTATCTGCGTATCGTGCGGTGATTGATTGTGTGGGCAAGACGGTGAAATTTTTAGCCGATAACCATGATAGTGATGTTTTTGTTGGTCTAGTCTCTTCGGTGGATATTCCTATTATTTCTTGCCTTCAAGCTAATAAGTTGTTGCACAAAGGTTGTATGGGTTATCTAGCTTCAGTGGTTGATGTGCGAAAGGAAAGTAATTTGCAATTTCAGGACATTGATGTGGTTCAGGATTATCCTGATGTTTTTGCTGTTGATGTGCCTGGTTTACCACCTGATCGAGAGGTGGAGTTTGTTATTGACTTAATTCCAGGTACAGCTCCAATTTCCAAGGCTCCATACAGAATGGCTCCTACTGAAATGAAAGAATTGATGACTCAATTGCATGAGCTATTAGATAAAGGTTTTATCCGACCTAGTTCCTCACCGTGGGGAGCTCCAGTTTTGTTCGTAAAGAAGAAGGATGGATCATTGCGATTATGTATTGACTACCGAGAACTCAACAAGGTAACAGTGAAGAATAAATATCCTTTGCAACGCATTGATGATGCAAACAACAATCTCGTACCCATATGTACGGGACATGCCTTAAGAATACTAGTAGGACAAATCTCATCACCAGAGGGCAACATAATAGTGAAGTGCAATGGCATAACAGTAGGTTCCACAGATATAGAATGCATAAACACTTCAGACATAAAAGAATGGGTTGCACCAATGTCAATCAATGTAATTGCTTCTTTGCCATAGATTAAAATATTACCTGATATCACAGAAGAATCAGGATTAACACTTTCCTTCGTCATAGCAAAAATTCTGCCTTGGACTTTTCCTTTGCCTTAGGAGAGAGGACATCTCAGTGCCGTGTGCCCCATCTCTTTGCATCTAAAACATCGTCCACTACCCACCAAGCACTCAACCTTGTGTGGCTTTCCACACATAGGACATACCGGTCGTTCAGTATCAGAAGAAAGCACAGGAGGATTAGAGCACTGCTCCATCTTACCCTTACCTTTGTGGCCACCATGAACATTTGCATTTGCACCTTGTCCTCTAGCCTGGAAATCTTGCCTTCTTAATTGCCTCTCTTTCTCAATTTCTTGCTCATCATGTTCCGCAAGCAAAGCTCGCTCTACGATATCTTGATACGTGACTACCTTGGACATATGCGCATCCCTTCGAATTTCTGGCTTCAACCCACGAAGGAAGTGTTCTCCTTTATCTTTATCATTCTCAGCAATAAAAGGAATAAAAATACATCCTTCCTCAAACTTCAACGTATATTCAGTAACAGACAAAGCATCCTGCTTCAATTCCAGAAATTCCTTCGCCTTCTTGGCTTTTACTTCACGTGAAAATTATTTGGCGTAAAATAACTCTTTGAACTCATCCAATTTTAACTCGCGAACATTGACAGTCACTTTCGTAGCTTCCCACCAGATGCGAGCAGCTTTGACTAACATAAAGACAGCACAACTAACCTTGTCTTGATCAATGAACTTCAAGTAATCAAATGTAGCCTCCAATGATTTGACCCATTCAAGAGCTATGAGTGGATCGGCACCACCTATAAACTCTAGAGGTTTCATACGTCTGAAACGATCATATGCACCATCTTCAGAACTTTCCGTTGTGCCTTGAATTCTTCCACGACCATGACCCTGAGTCGAGGTATGCATGCTCAGTAACTGCTGGATTTGCTCACCATGAACCTTCGCTTGTTCTTTCAATAGCCTACTAAATTCATCTACAACTTTTACCGTCTTATCAATGGGAGGGGTCCTATCGTCCCCTTCAATAGTCTTTCGCTTGGGAGGCATGTCCTAAACATAAGCTCACATTAACATAGATAGGAAGAAAGAGTACATCAATGGCAATGAAATGGAATCAATTCTCAAAGTTAAAATCAATAGATGCAGGATCGAAAACATACCGGATTGTCCTAGGTAGAAGAAGTCATATAAGGTCCAAAGAACTTTCGCTCTGATACAAATTGATTCAACCCCCTCTCATGACATTTAAATTTTAAACATACGCGGAAGCATTAACATTTGAAAAGGAAAGAACAATATATCATTTACCTCATAAACATGTCCAAAACTAAAAGACATAACCATTCACAATCATATCCTTCAACGCATAGCCAAAAGCCAACATAAATTTTTCCCCATCATTCATTTAGCAAAATACATGATATTTTAAAACTTCATATGTTCACTAAACCCAAAACAAAAGTGACATGACCAAATAAAATCTTTCCCATTGCCTTTTATATGACTTCTCCGGCCTCAGACAATCCGCTTCAATCCTTTTTATCACCTGCATCACATGATATTAACTGGAATGAGATAAAACTCAGTAAGCAGAAAGATGTACATAACAAATACAGATACATAGGATTGGCTTGAAACATGGCTATAGAAATGGCAATGAACAATGAATCAGTGGCAATGGACAATAAATCAATAGCAATAAACAAGGAATCATACCATCTTCAATGAACAATAGATAACAAAGCAATATAGATGGTATTTCATGGCATTAATTAAAGGAAAGGAAATGATAGTTCTGTGACCTGTGACCTGTGACCTGTGACCTGTGGATAGTATCTCTTTGATATATAAATATATCAAAACTGTGAGAGATACTCATAATCATGAAATTGGCCAATGACATGCATGAATTACTATCATTCCTTGGCTTTAATCATAGGAATCTCATTGAGGCATTTAAACAAACACTTGGTAGGCACAATGGTGTATTAGCTCCTTGATCAATGAATTCAATGGAAATGCTTGAACAATGAACATATAACAATATATAGATCAACTATATACCAATGAAAGGAGCTAATTAGCAATAACATGGCTTGATCCATGATGAAACTTAAAATTAATAATTTATTATATGTTAAAACCTATATTTTAAAATTTAAGTTTCATTAAAATTATAAAATTATGTTATTTTAGTATGGTGTTTTTATATTTAAATGTCTTACTAAATATGTTTTATTTTCATGTTTTCTACGTGTTGGTAAAATAATGATAACTCAAGCTAAAAAATTCAAATGGAGGTGATTCAAATATTTTTGGAATTCTTGAGAAATTATCTACAACTTTGCAGAAGACATGATTGCCTAAAAAGTTTGTTAAGATGATCAAATTGTGAAAATATCAAAAGGAGAACAAATTTACTTTCACCATGACCAGCATATAGTAAAAAAATCATAAATATTTCAATATTTAACCAAATGAGGTGAACTAAGTGGCCAAATTCATATACAGACAATTCCCCACATGTTTGCTGTTTTGAGCCGAGTCAAATTCGGTGATTAAAGTTGTGGAACAAAGCATTGAAAGAAGGGGCATGGAATTGAAGTTGGAGCAGATAAAGACTACTATTACAACTACATTGCATTAATAGAATTTTTGACCCTTTCTCTCATTTGGCCTATAAATAGAGGCCTTGTGCTAACTTGAGAATCATTCTATCTCATTGTAAAATATAGTGTGAGTGAGTATAAAAGTTCTAAGTTCCAATATATTTTTCACTTTCCAAATTATGAGTGAAGTTTTTAGTGTTGATCAAAAGTAAGTTCATGCAAAGCTAAATCTATTATGTCAAGGTGAAGAGGATGAATTCTTGGTGAAGTAAGATTGTTTATATTTTGTATATTCTTTCTTTATTTCTTTTCATTTTGCTAATTTCTTTTTATTATAGGTATAAAAATGAATTATTTGTTGTTATCAATTTACATCAAATGCTTGATACCATTGAAGTGGTTATTTTGATTTGTTGTTTAATTTTGATACAATAAATATTTCATCAATTATTATT
>NC_133318.1:9376934-9387889 GCF_012295235.1 Primulina huaijiensis | reverse complement strand
AAAAAATTGATCAAATAAAATCTGTTATTACCCTTAGAAGTGGTAAAATAGTTAATGATCCATATAGTAATGAAAACAAGGATCATTTAAAATCAAAGAGTAAGGATGATAATCCTGATACTTTTGAGAATGATGATACCTTAAATTCTAAAAATAATATGTTGAATGATAAATCATCTGAAATAGTAAATGAATCAAATAAACCTCCACCATTTTCTCATGCATTAACAAATCATAAAAAACAAAAAAATGATTCTGATATATATGAAGTTTTTAAACAAGTAAAGATAAATATTCCATTATTAGATGCTATTAAACAAGTACCTTCATATGCAAAATTTTTAAAAGACTTATGTACTGGGAAGGGAAAATTGCATGTGAAGAAGAAAGCATTCTTGGCTGAACAAGTAAGTTCTATTCTTCAAAATAATTCCGTTTAAAATTGTATTCCTTTTTGTTTAGCTTCTGAAAAACTCTGATGTAAAAGCTTACTTCCTTGTCATTGTAAGACAATATATTATTTATCAAAAAGACTGGTTTGATTTGATACGAGGCTTTATTGTTTTTAATGTAATTGCTAAACAATGCCGGATGTCACCGATGCTTCGGACTCGGGGCGTGACATTTAAGTGGTATCAGAGCCACCAGGTTCATAATCCCGCTGGGATTTTGATAGATAAAATTTGACGAAGTCAAATTTTAGCAAAAGCCTAGTGCATTCTAAAACAAACTCTCATTCTTTCCAAAATTATTTGAGAAATTCGAATTCTATTTCCTTCAATCGTTCTGCAAACTCTGAAATCCCACGACAACTTTGTTTGTGCCTTTCCATCCTTTATTCGATTCTGAAATTTTACCTCAATTTATTCTTGTAAATGGATGCCCTCGTGCTCAATCCGTCCTTCGCATGCAAGGAAAACAAGATAAACAAGAACTCACGAAGATTAAGAATCAGCTTCACAATGATATACAGCATCTGAACCATCACCTTGATCGAGCAAAAAGCCAGCTTGCCCTAACACTACGTAACCCATCTCACGTGGTACGACTAGTTTCCCCTAATCGAAAGTTGATAGTAAGGTTTGAAACTGAGAAGAATCTTGCTAACTGCTCTCGTCATCAACATGAAGACCTTTCTAGCAAGTAAGAACGTTACATCGCCAATCTTCATGGCGCAATGGATAGACTACGCACCTTGTCGTGGAAAACGTGGAAGAAGAAGAAGAAGCACCTATGGTTGTAGTGGAAAAAGAACAGTAATGTTGAGAGATGATAAGGTAGGCTAGACTGGTATTATGGTTATACGATACGATAAGAAAGAAGGGTAATATTTCTTTGGGAATTACAAAAATAAATTTAATTATATTGGGAATGCACCTATCTAATATAAGTTGACTTACATTTTTGGGAATTTACCTATCGAAGATAAGCTTCCGACTTAAGATGAAATGTTTGACTCGGAGATAATAAATTATTTATGAAAATATGAGATAAGAATTATAAAAGTTTTGATATTCAGACATAGAAGTTGATTTTTGTGTCAATAATTAACGGTATGGACTTAATTTGGGATGATAAGCAATAAATTTAAATATGTAGGATTTTGGAATATTTAATGAAGGTAAGAAACAATAACTTAAGAAATTAAGGTCATTACCTGAGGTAAATAAAGAGAGTTATGAGATATTGGTGGACATCGAGGAAGGTGTAACATGTATAATAAGTTCTGACTCTTCTTATAGTATAAAAAAAAAATAGGGGGAAGATTTGAAGAGAAAAACATCCAAAGAAACTTATTTGTGTTAAAGCATGCTAAGCTCATGGTCTCGAAAGATTTAGTAAAAGAAGAATTGTTTGAGGAATTAGTTTCTTTCGTACAAGGTTGAAAGAAATTTTAACTATGTTATGACTATTGGGATTTAAGTCAATAGGCTGATAAGGAATTATGTTCTAAGATTCTACATTGGTTTTAAGTTTTGAGATAGTTATCGTGATAATTTAGAATAAAATAAATATGGATACACATAAATTCAGTGTCGATTTTATGTGCTATGGTAAATTTCAACGTCATTCTGAGAATTGATTCGTTGGACAAGAATCATGCAGTGGTAGATAGTCGAGGTAATCACGCCAAACTCCAATCCAAGAATAAATCGTATTTTATGGCAAGGACAAGGAACATAAATCCTTCTTTCCTGCTTCTCAGACCTAGAAAGCCATGGGGTATGGTTAAGAAGTCTAACTAACAATAATGAGAGAAGCAAAAGAAGGAATTGTGCTCAAGATATAAAATATTCCTGTGGTACGGGAGCTCCGGAAGCGTTACTTTGAGTTATCTCAGACTGTGAAGTAGAATTCGAAAGTAACTAGATAGCTCGTACTACACTAAAATCTGAGGAACCCTAGGAAATGGCTTCAGTTGAACTCAAGAAGCTAAAAGATCAATTCCAAGATTTGTTAGTAAAAAATGAATCAGACCAAGTGCCTCTCCTTGGGGAGCTTCAGTCTTATTGACACAAAAGAATGGTGAAAGCACAAGATAGTGTGCCGATCTACAAAGAACTCAATAGGATCAAGAACAAATGTCATCTTTCAAGAATAGATAACCTTTTCTATCAGTTAAAAGAAGCTAAGATCTTTTCGAAGCTCTATCTAAGGTCAGACTACCACAATTGAAGGCCAAGGCAGAGAATATTCCTAAAACAGCCTTAAAAAATAAAAAATAAAAAAAAAGACTTGGACACTATGAGTTCATAATAATTTCTTTTGACCAATGCTCCAACAACATTCATAGCACTCATAAACAAAGTGTTCAAGAAATTTCTCGACAAGTTTGTGGTAGCATTTATTGATGACATTCTTGAATATTCAACAAGTGAGGAAGACCGCAAGGAAGATCTTCGTCCTGCTGTACAGATGCTCTGAGAAAAATAACTATATACTAAATTTAGGAAATGTGAATTTTGACTAAAAAGTATCACATTCTTGGGTCATATAATCTATGAAATGGGCATATCAGTGGGTCACAAGAAGATGGAGGCAATCATGGATTGGCCTTGACAAAAAACTAGAATAGAAGTTCGAAGCTTTCTGGGATTAGTTGGCTATTAAGAAAATGTGTTGAAAAATTTTCTTCCGCTCACCAAGCTCACTCAGAAGAACTCTAAATTCAATTAGAGTCAAGAATGTGATAAGAGTTTTAGATCCTGAAAAAGAAACTCGCTTCTACGCCATTATTAGTACTTCCCGAATAAACCAGGAATTTCACCATTTACAATGATGCATCAAAAGAGGATTGTGATGTGTTCTCATTCAAGAGGGCAAATAATTGCCTATGCATCGATGAAATTAAAATCATGTGAGTAAAATTATCCAACACATGATATTGAATTTGCCAAAATTGTATTTGTGCCAAAGATCCATTGAATCAAATTCTTTGGTGTCATATGTGAGATATTTACCGATCACCAAAGCCTCAAATACCATTCACACAAAAGGAATTAAACTTGAGGCAAAGATGGTGGATCGAACTATTGAAGATATTTTTAGGGCGTGTGCCATGGACCTCGGAGGAATTAAATAAACACCTTCCTTTGATTGAATTTGCCGATAACAATAATTATCATGGAAGTATTGAAATCAGAGAGAAAGCTATCATGATACTTGAATTGTTGATAAAGTAGGTATTATCAAGGAAAAACGCAAGGCAGCTCATGATCGATAAAAGAGCTGGGCTGATTTAAAGTGAAGACCGTTGGAGTTTGAAAATGGTGTGAAAGCTTATGTTGTTTCCCTTATGAAAGGAGTAGTTGGATTCAGAAAATCTACGAAGATAACTCAAAGATATGTCGGACCCTTCGAAATACTGAGAAAAATGGGAAACCAAGCTTATCATCAGGCTTTACCACAAGGCATGTCAAGGATTGACAACGTCTTCCACGTCTCACAGCTGAGGAAGTATGTCTCATATCCAAGTAGCATTCTTGAAGTTGAACCGCTACTAATCAAAGGAAATGTGAATGAGGAATTGAAATATGAAGAAGTCCCTAATCGAGTAATGGACACCAAATACCAAGTGCTGAGATGCCAAACAATTCCATAAGTCAAGATACAATGGTCAAATCATATGAAACGAGAAGCAACTTGGGAATTTGAAGAAGGTATGCACACTCGGCACCCTCACCTCTTTAAAGATTTAGCTAACTCAAGGTTCAAGGACGAAACTTCCAATAAGGAGGGTGGGATGTGAGAACACGGATTTTTCGAAGCAAAGCACCTAAAAAGGCTCGGAAAATAGCTCAAAAAGAAAGCCGAGGCAATGCAAAACCTTGAGAATTGAGGATACGTCACTTGGAAAAGAAACCCTCGGCTCATAAGGTAAAACCCTCAGCTCAAGGAAGCTTCAAGATTCTTGGAAAAGAGACCCTCAGCTCATAAGCTAAAACCCTCAGCTCAAGGAAGCTCATTGATTGTCGGGGAGGAAATCCCTAGCTCATGAATTCAATATCCTAGCTCAAAGAAGCTCATCCTTTCTTGTCCTAAAAGAACCAAAATGGAGCTAGAATAAGAGCTAAAGGATTGGACAAATTCAATGTGCAAGAAATGACCTTTGAGTTAACCAAGAAGAGGAGCTAAGGGATTGGACAAACTTATTGTGCAAGAGATGACCATTGAGTTGATCAAGAAAAGGAGTTAAGAGACTAAGACATCATTAATATGCAAGAAACAACTCATGAACTAACCAAGATGACCCTTGATGAATGGATAGAATTTTTGACCAAAACAAATGTCATTCTTGGGCTACAAGAATTCGGCCATGAGGATGAATGAAGAGGCAAAAATTTTCCTATAGATACCACCTCAATGTGTTGAAAAAACCACACCCAAACAGCTATAAAGAAATCGGTCATCTCCTCCTACAAGGCCAACCTCTCGGCCGAAAGCAAGAAAGAAGAAGGGAAAGCTCGTGCCGTTATTTTGGTGCTTGAAATTATCGTCAACACTGTGGGGAGGCTCTGTCCAAATTTCGGTCAGCATCTGATACTAATTCGGCAAGTTTCGCACGTCCAAGTTTGAGCAACTCGAAGTATACATGCACATTTCGGTAAGTGGGTTTTTGTTATGTACTTCGTTTCTATTTTAAACTTTGATATAAATAACGTGACATGCATGTTGGTGTATCCCTGTTTTCGAAAATATCAGTGTGTTCTATTTTAAAATTTCGATCGATTATGTGTTCTCTTCTGTGCTTCGAATTTCTTGGTTCCGCTGTGTTTGTACGAATAACTCTGAAATCTGAATATCTGAAAACTTCTGTCTGTTACCTCTGAATTCTGTTGCACTGTTACGATTCAAATTTGAAATGGGACGAGAATTGTAGTTCTGTTCTGGCCCCCATTGGTGGGTATAAAACCATGTTCTGTTCCGGCCCCCATTGGTGGGGATAAAACCATGTTCTGTTCTGGCCTCCATTGGTGGGTATAAAACCATGTTCTGGCCTCACCCCTTAGAGGACTAAACATATTTGGGACAATTTGACCATGGAAATGAGATGAGTAACAGTGTGTTTTCTCTGTTCTGAAATGATCTGAATTGTTTCTGTTCTGTTCTGTTCTGAATCATTTGATAAGCTCCGTATTTTATTCGCTTCGTTTCTGTTGTGTCAAGTCAAGAATATTGAGTTTTGAAAGTTTGTTATGAAAGTATGTTAAAAGAAATTTTTAAAGAATTAAGTTCTATATGTATCTCCGGAATCGATCGACCCCCACTTGCTGAGTGTTTCCCAAAACACTCACCCCTTACAAATTTAAGATAAAAATGAAGAACAAATGAACGAGGAGGAGCAAGAAGCGTTTTAGGGATGGTGATCAGAATTCGAGAAATCGAGAAATTGTATTCCTTTTTGTTTAGCTTATGAAAAACTCTGATGTAAAAGCTTATTTCCTTGTCATTTTAAGACAATATATTATTTATGAAAAAGACTGGTTTGATTTGATACGAGACTTTATTGTTTTTAATGTAATTGCTAAACAATGCCGGATGTCACCGATGCTTCGGACTCGGGGCGTGACATTTAAGTGATATCAGAGCCACCAGGTTCATAATCCCGCTGGGATTTTGATAGACAAAATTTGACGAAGTCAAATTTTGGCAAAAGCCTAGTGCATTCTAAAACAAACTCTCATTCTTTCCAAAATTATTTGAGAAATTCGAATTCTATTTCCTTCAATCGTTTTGCAAACTCTGAAATCCCACGACAACTTTGTTTGTGCCTGTAATGCCCGAAATTATATCACTGTACTTAATCCTGAATTAATTTCCAGAATTGTAATTAATGAAGATTTAAGAGGTTAAAGTGCAATTAGTGGGATTGGAAAGAATTTGAGAAGAAAATGCATGAACATGAGTGGTGGGCAGAGATTTGGACGCACGTGCGCGAGAAGATGCGCGCATATGCGCAAAGGGCAAGTGTGCGTGACCAGAAGGTCTCGCGCATATGCGCGAGAAGTATGCGCGCACATGCGCGAGCTGTTCGGGTCCAGGATATGCCGAGGCGAAGACCTCGCGCATATGCGCGAGACAGAGCGCGCATATGCGCGAGAGGTTCGAACAGCCACCTGCGAGAACAGAGATTCTCGCGCATATGCGCCGAGAAGGTGCGCGCATATGCGCGAGCAGCAGAACACTTGAGAGCCGAGACCAGTAGGTCTCGCGCATATGCGCCGGTAGAGGACGCGCATATGCGCGAGACGTGCTGCTCAAAGAGATGAGCCACTTGCCCCTTGACCATGCAATATATATATATATATATATATATAAAAAGCAGTTCAATCTTCGGAGGACAAGAAGGAAAGGAACGAGGAAGGCTTCAGAGAAAGGTTGAAAATCCTTACGCCTTTATATTTCGATCTGTCCGTTAGATTTTAAATCCGACTGCGGTATCGTGTTCCTATCGACGCAGGCTACAAATGGACGTAAGTTTTGTTACGTTTAGACATGATTTGAAATTATGATATTGTCAGAATCGGATATGATTCATATATGCTGTTCTTGACATAGTAGACATCGTATCATCAAAACCGGATCAAAGAACGGACTATGTATGTAATTATTATGATTTTCAGAACTGATATGATCGAGATTGTACATAGTTGAGACTATTGTCTGTTATCGTTGAGATTATGAGTTATACCGATATCGATTATGAGTGCTGGTATTATATCTGTGATGTTGAGATTGACGGGGTTATTGAGATTGGATTATTATGCCGTCGAAACATCAGTAGATCGATATTGATCAGATTCAGTATTGATTGAGATTATATCATACTTTATTGACATTGATCAGAGTATGTCTTGATTTGAGTATTGAGCAGAACATGTTGCACTGAGTTATATACTCTATTCGATATTGTCATTGTCAGATTGGGTATGGACAGAGTTGAATTCGAGACTTCGTCTTCGTCGGACCGAGAAGATAAAGGTATAAATTAATGTTGAGTTGGGATTGCACAACTCGAGTGAGGTTTGACTCGAGTTTCTCTAAATCACATACTTTATTTTATTGCATTGATATTTGCAATTAATGAATGAATTGATATGATTGTTCTATTGATATATAGATAGCAGGCATTAAATGATTTGGTCTTGTGATAGAAGTGCCTGATAGTGATAGAATCGTCACTGGCACATTGCACATTGTCACAGGATAGGAATATGGCAGAAGTGCCATAGTCTTCGACAGATAGGTCAAGACATCAGACGTTTGGTCATATCGAAGTGGATAGAATTGGAGTTGCTTCTATTACTGATGTTCAATATGGAAAGGGCCAAAGTCTGTGAATAAGAACGTACCACCTCCCCGATCGGGAGTGTATGTGGGTGTATGTTCTTATTCTGATCGGGATCCCTAGATTAGGACTGAGTTGAGTCTGAGTCTGAGAATCACGGAGAGTGATTCATTGATTGATATTGATTTATGTTCCTGATTTTGGTACATATTTAGAATATGACTTTTTATTGATATTGATCCATGTTTCAGATTGTGATACATGCGACGAATACTTTATTCATTTTTTGATTAGGATGCATGCTATGAATATCTTTTATATGCTTTTACATTGATTATATGATTGCATGTGAACATGGTTTATACTGAGAATATAATTCTCACCGGAGTTATCCGGCTGTTGTCTTGTTTGTATGTGTGCATGACAACAGGTGGGACAGGATCAGGGTCAAGAAAAGAACGAGACAGGATTAGTTAGCGTGGAGATCCAGGCTCAGAAGTAAATTAGGATTCATCACTGATATGTAGTTGGACCTAGTTGAATTATTATCGACAATACAAGATTTGTATGTTTATGTTTAATATGTATTTCAGATCGATTTACATTACGTTTCCGCGTTGTATTTTAAAAAAAAAAATTTAGACCCTGTTTATTATAATTGATTAAATCGTCCCAAATGACGATTAAGAACATGATTAGCGTCCGGGTCCCCACAGTGCCTTTCCATCCTTTATTCGATTCTGAAATTTTACCTCAATTTATTCTTGTAAATGGATGCCCTCGTGCTCAATCCGTCCTTTGCATGCAAGGAAAACAAGATAAACAAGAACTCACGAAGATTAAGAATCCGCTTCACACTAATATACAGCATCTGAACCATCACCTTGATCGAGCAAAAAGCCAGCTCGCCCTAACACTACGTAACCCATCTCACGTGGTACGACTAGTTTCCCCTAATCGAAAGTTGATAGTAAGGTTTGAAACTGAGAAGAATCTTGCTAACTGCTCTCGTCATCAACATGAAGACCTTTCTAGCAAGTAAGAACGTTACATCGCCAATTTTCATGGCGCAATGGATAGACTACGTACCTTGTCGTGGAAAACGTGGAAGAAGAAGAAGAAGAAGCACCTATGGTTGTAGTGGAAAAAGAACAGTAATGTTGAGAGATGATAAGGTAGGCTAGACTGGTATTATGGTTATACGATACGATAAGAAAGAAGGGTAATATTTCTTTGGGAATTACAAAAATAAATTTAATTATATTGGGAATGCACCTATCTAATATAAGTTGACTTACATTTTTGGGAATTTACCTATCGAAGATAAGCTTCCGACTTAAGATGAAATGTTTGACTCGGAGATAATAAATTATTTATGAAAATATGAGATAAGAATTATAAAAGTTTTGATATTCAGACATAGAAGTTGATTTTTGTGTCAATAATTAACGGTATGGACTTAATTTGGGATGATAAGCAATAAATTTAAATATGTAGGATTTTGGAATATTTAATGAAGGTAAGAAACAATAACTTAAGAAATTAAGGTCATTACCTGAGGTAAATAAAGAGAGTTATGAGATATTGGTGGACATCGAGGAAGGTGTAACATGTATAATAAGTTCTGACTCTTCTTATAGTATAAAAAAAAATAGGGGGAAGATTTGAGGAGAAAAACATCCAAAGAAACTTGTTTGTGTTAAAGCATGCTAAGCTCATAGTCTTGAAAGATTTAGTAAAAGAAGAATTGTTTGAGGAATTAGTTTCTTTCGTACAAGGTTGAAAGAAATTTTAACTATGTTATGACTATTGGGATTTAAGTCAATAGGCTGATAAGGAATTATATTCTAAGATTCTACATTGGTTTTAAGTTTTGAGATAGTTATCGTGATAATTTAGAATAAAATAAATATGGATACGCATAAATTCAGTGTCGATTTTATGTGCTATGGTAAATTTCAACGTCATTCTGAGAATTGGTTCGTTGGACAAGAATCATGCAGTGGTAGATAGTCGAGGTAATCACGCCAAACTCCAATCCAAGAATAAATCGTATTTTATGGCAAGGATAAGGAACATAAATCCTTCTTTCCTGCTTCTCAGACCTAGAAAGCCATGGAGTATGGTTAAGAAGTCTAACTAACAATAATGAGAGAAGCAAAAGAAGGAATTGTGCTCAAGATATAAAATATTCCTGTGGTACGGGAGCTCCGGAAGCGTTACTTTGAGTTATCTCAGACTGTGAAGTAGAATTCGAAAGTAACTAGATAGCTCGTACTACACTAAAATCTGAGGAACCCTGGGAAATGGCTTCAGTTGAACTCAAGAAGCTAAAAGATCAATTCCAAGATTTGTTAGTAAAAAATGAATCAAGAAAAAACTACTTTCACTTGTCCTTTCGGAACTTTTGCATTTAAAAGAATGCCATTTGGTTTATGTAATGCTCCGGCTACTTTTCAAATATGCATGTTAAGTATGTTTAGTGATATGATTGAAGAATTTGTAGAAGTTTTTATGGATGATATAACTGTTTTTGGAAACTCATTTGAAAATTGTCTTAAAAACCTAGAAGAAGTATTAAAATGATGTGAAGAAAAAAATATTGTTTTAAATTGGGAAAAATGTCATTATATGGTTAAATCTGGGATTGTGTTAGGTCATGTGATATCTGAAAAAGAAATTGAAGTTGATAAAGCCAAAGTTGATGTTATTGCTAATTTAACATCACCAAAAACAGTCAAAGAAGTTCGATCATTCTTGGGTCATGCAGGTTTTTATAGAAGGTTTATAAAAAATTTCAGCATAATATCTAAACCAATTTCGAATCTTTTAACAAAAGATACACAATTTGAATGGACTCAGAAATGTGAAAATGCTTTTAAAAAAATAATTAATCTTTTAATTACATCACCTATTTTACAACCTCCAGATTGGTCTTTACCATTTGAATTAATGTGTGATGCAAGTGATTATGCTATAGGAGCTGTGTTAGGACAGAGAAAAGAAAGAAAACCGTATGCAATCTATTATGCTAGTAGAACCTTAAATAGTGCCCAAATAAATTATTCAACTACTGAAAAAGAATTACTTTCAGTAGTATTTGCATTAGATAAGTTTCGATCTTATTTAATTGGTTCTACTACTATTGTGTACACTGATCATTCTG
>NC_133318.1:9321536-9372557 GCF_012295235.1 Primulina huaijiensis | reverse complement strand
GGGGTGTGATGAAACTTAAAATTAATAATTTATTATATGTTAAAACCTATATTTTAAAATTTAAGTTTCATTAAAATTATAAAATTATGTTATTTTAGTATTGTGTGTTTATATTTAAATGTCTTACTAAATATGTTTTATTTTCAGGTTTTCTACGTGTTGGTAAAATAATGATAACTCAAGCTAGAAAATTCAAATGGAGGTTATTCAAATATTTTTGAAATCCTAGAGAAATTATCTACAACTTTGCAGAAGACATGATTGCCTAAAAAGTTGGTTAAAGTGATCAAATTGTGAAAATATCAAAAGGAGGACAAATTTACTTTCACCATGACCAGCATATAGTAAAAAAAACATAACTATTTCAATATTTAACAAATGAGGTGAACCAAGTGGTCAAATTCATTTACAGACAATTCCCCACATGTTTGCTGTTTTGAACTGAGTCAAATTCAGTGATTAAAGTCGTGGAACAAAGCATTGAAAGAAGGGACATGGAATTGAAGTTGGAGGAGACAAAGACTACTATTACAACTATATTGCATTAATAGAATTTTTTACCCTTTCTCTCATTTGGCCTATAAATAGAGGCCTTGTGCTAGCTTGAGAATCATTCTATCTCATTGTAAAATATAGTGTGAGTGAGTATAAAAGTTCTAAGTTCCAATATATTTTTCATTTTCCAAATTATGAGTGAAGTTTTTAGTGTTGATAAAAAATAAGTTCATGTAAAGCTAAATCTATTATGTCAAGGTGAAGAGGATGAATTCTTGATGAAGTAAGATTGTTTATATTTTGTATATTCTTTCTTTATTTCTTTTCATTTTTTCTAATTTCTTTTTATTGTAGGTATAAAAATGAATTATTTGTTGTTATCAATTTACATCAAATGCTTGATACCATTGAAGTGGATATCTTGATTTGTTGTTTAATTTTGTTACAATAAATATTTCATCAATTATTATTGTTATATTATACATATTCATATATATATATATATATATATATATNACTTTCCCGCAACTAACTTATTAAATCATATATTTCATTTAGGCAATAGCGTGGCTCTGCCGGTTGTTCTAAATGAAATATAATGATTTAATTTAACATTTATTTTATGCAGTTATATAATCATAGGTATCATATATAAAATATCGGTGAAATCGGTATTTTTTATAGTGGGAACTATATTATATTAGGTGTGTGTTTAAATATTTAATTTTCTTGAAACCATTATTTATGGTGGTTTCCTTTATTTTACTTTTAATTAAACAATATTGCATAAACCAAGAATAAATCTTTGAGTCTTGACAAAATTTATAATTTGTAAACTTCGTTCTTGCATTTGGTAATCTATAAATTAGTAAATTTAAACTTAAAATAACCTCTCTGTGGATCGATCTCGTACTTACGAAATATATTACTTGCAGACAACCTACACTTGTGTGAATTATAATTTAAGTAGTAGCAATACATATAAAATCATGTGAGCACTTGAAAGGAAGCTTTTACTTACAACCCAACAAGTAAATGATGGCTAAGGTGATCTTGAAAGATTCCGACAACAATAATCAAAAATAATAACCATAAATCATTATCATTAATCCAAGGAATCACTCAATTTAACTTAACCCTCAGTAGCTCAAACCCTTCTAAACTCAAAAGATAAAATCCTTACCTTGGAGCTTGGAAACTTAATAGGAGAAGCTAAGAAATATACAAAAATCCTTGAACTTGAAGTGGAGAAATGAAGGAGAGAAAAATTGAAGAGAAAGGAGCTTGAACCGTAGGAAAATAATGGAGGAAGAGAGAAATGTGGAGAAACATCTAGAAAAGGGTTTATAAGCCTTTCCTTCCTTCAAAAACGTTTTATTTATTTTTTTATACAGGCCGCTGGGCGCATATGCGCGACTTTCCGGGCGCATATGCGCGCCCCCTTCTGCACAAACATTAAACTTCAGCACCCGGCGCATATGCGGGCCACATTCTGCCAAAAACCTCATTTTTGGCTTCCGAATTTGCGAAAGTGGTCAACTAAAAAGTGGTAGCCCTATGTGTTTTCTTGCATCTCCAATTGACCTCATGTCATTTAAAGGTCTGAGTACAACGTTATGCTCATTCTCCCAACATGTGTCAGTGCAAGAACAACGAAACACATGACACACTTCGGGCCACTTTTGGCTCGTCTTCCCTAATGATTTGAACAAAACTCAAAACATGAAAGTTATAGCCTTATATCTTATCTTTCTAATGAAAGTGGCCTCACATCAATTGGATCAATATACAAAACAATATGCTAAAAATACAACTACTGCCAAATTTTTCGTACCGTTTCTGCACTTCAATTTCCTATTTGGCTCAAAATCAACTTTCTATTCTATCCATTCATTTCCATAATCATCACCAACTATGAACATAATACCAAAACAATAACCATGAACAATGACCATATATTAACAATTCCAATAAACATAACCATTAAACATAATCTCAACCATCAAACTATATGAAATATCCATTACCATAATAAACCATAAATATCCAATAACCATATTTCCTAAACACCCAACCAAAAATAATATCATAAACAATAAAATGCTAAAAGGTTGAGATATTACAATAAACTTCTAACCCAAACCTCTAAATCTCATACTGAAGAGGTCTCTGTACTGACAACGGTGCTACGACTGTAACTTTACGGCTCAAGGCATCTGCCACAACATTAGCTTTCCCTGGATGGTAGCTAATTTCAAAATCGTAGTCTTTTACCAGCTCTAACCACCGTCTCTGTCTCATATTCAGTTCTTTCTGCGTGAAGAAAAAATACTTGAGGCTCTTATGATCAGTGAAAATCTGACATTTCTCGCCGTACAAGTAGTGTCTCCAAATATTCAACGCAAAGACTACTGCGGCTAATTCAAGATCTTGAATCGGGTAGTTCTTCTCGTGCACTTTCAACTGCCTGGAAGCATAAGCTATAACCCGACCATGCTGCATCAATACTGCGCCTAAACCGAGCTTAGATGCATCGGTGTACAGCACAAAGTCGCCTTGCCCTGCTGGCATGGCTAATACCGGCGCTGAAATAAGAGCTTGCTTCAATGTATCCAAGCTCTTCTGACATTCATCACTCCACACGAATTTTGCATTCTTCTTTGTCAGTGAAGTGAGTGGCACTGCTATCGAAGAAAATCCCTGAATAAATTTCATGTAGTAGCATGCTAGGCCTAGGAAACAGCGGATCTCCGAAGCATTCTTCGACTCGACCCATTCCTTAACGGCTGCTACTGAAACGTCTGCTTATTCGTTTTCTTAAAAAGTACTAGAAATTTTTTTTTTTACCTTCAAATTTTCGGCCTATATATACACATACATATACATAAATTAATTTTGCGCCATTTTAAAATAGGACATCCAACTAATACTTGAAAATCCAAAGGAAATAGTCAAACAAGAAATCGTATCATTTTACCAAACCTAAAAGCCATAAATGTTGAAAAGTGTAGCCCATACTAAACCTCTCAAAATCTCTCAAAACCATAAATAAAATGTCGTAAAAATCTTTAACTTAAAATCATAAACTTAAATGCGGAAAATAGAAGAGCTGGCCCTCGGGTTATGTGCACCGACAGTCCAGCAAGTCACTCGTCAATGCCTCCAATATCATAGTTATTTATATCACCTGTATCATACACACCTAGTGAGTCTAAAGACTCAACACGTCCTATCTTTGATAACAAGTAATACGTAATACAGTCAACATATAACAGTGAAAAATACTTTTACTTGAAATATCATTTTCTTAAAAATGCATAACTTCAAACTTAAACTTTTTTCCCAAAAACTTGAACATATCACATAAACATATTCATATCATATCCATATTCGTGTCCATGTTCATATTCGTATCCATTTTCATATTCATGTTCATGTTTGTGTTTGTTGAATTCAGATTGTGATTGTGACTCGTATTCTTGATCTTAATGGGCGATGGATCCATCTAAAGAAAACCACAGTACTGGGCGGCGGGGGACACCAGCTTCACCGGTCAACTGGGCCCTGGCCAACGTATTAACATATTGGTATTCGTATCACGTATTTGTATTCATATCCGTATCCAAGAAAACACGATCGTCGGGCTCCCACTGGGACCATAACCTTCACGATATTTCCAACATGTAGTACTCACAATCCCTTCATGTCCTTCAACATGTTATCACCACTTAATAAAAATCATGCATATACATATCGTTTTTATTTTGAAATCAAGCATGCAACACATCTTTTAAATGTCCAATTTAACCCTTAATAATTCATGAACATTTAAAAAAAAATCATATTTCAACATGTAAAAATTCATAAACATGTTACATAATCATATTAGCATATAAAACAGCAAATAGGGTACTGCCATAATGTTTACTAATTTTTCGGTGTAAAAAGACCGTTTTACCCCTGGACGTGACATTTTACGTTTTTGAATTTTTCTGGATTTTTTTGACTCTAACATGTCCCAAATAATTATTTAAGCCTAAATTAATTTTCTCATATTTTTATTTAGCCTAAAACGATGACTTTTAAATTAATCTTAAAATGTGACGTATTAATGCGTTTTAATCACGAATTAAACAAAACCATAATATAAAATTCTCAAATTAAAAACTTAGACTTATAATAATTATTTAAGCTCAAACCTAATTTTTCATAATTTTATAAAGCTTAAAACTAGGCGTTTCAATTAACTCGTTAATTAGTGTTTCATGCGGCGATTAAATCCCGAATAAATCCAAAACTCGTTATTTTGATCCTAAATTTTTAACATAGCATTTTTATGATTTATCCTACCCTTCCAAGTCATGAGCCACCCCCGTGGACCCTTGGATTTAATTTTAGCTTTATTATTTTTGTTTTTGACACCTTATCAAACACACCGAGCCATCTCCTAATATACTCGAGCCACGCCCAAGCCACCTTGAGCCAAAACCTAGCCAACCCATCTAGGGACCCTACTGACCAAGACCAGCCCAAATAACATGACCTTAATCCGCTCAAAAGCCTGCTGAAACTTGACCCAATTCTGCACTCTCCTAGAACTCACACTAGATGGCCCCTAGTCATCCTAGGTCACCTCCAGCCGAGCCACCCCCGACCCCAGCCAACCCTGACCACCATTGGACCACGCCCGCACCCTTACCAACCAGCCCAAGCCCCTGGACGCGAGCAGCCACCTAACTGAACCAAACAGCAGCCTCGCGTAGGAGCTCCCCTCACGCTGTCATGTGTTTTCTCGACCCTGCCTGAACCAACCCATACCAGCCCCTGTCCCAACCTTGGACCACCTTCTCTAGACCCTAAAGGACCTAGCTTAACCCAGACCAGCCCCCTGGCGGAGCCCCTCCTCCCTGCACAAGCTCCTGAAACCTGCGCAGCCTCACATGCAACTCTCGCGTAGGAGTCCTTGTCAACAAGGACTTCTCCCAGCCCACTTAGCTCGAGTCATAGCATGGCTAGGACTCTTCCCTTGACCCTTCCCAGACCCTAGCTAGGCCCTGACCAAAGCCAAGCCCAAGCCTAGCCCTTAAGAACCAAGCCCGACACCTAATCTGTCCAAAACAGCAACTTGATTCTAGCTTGCGTTCATGATGGTGTGTGGTGCTTTGGTTGATTTCTAAGGCTTCTAAACTCGTGTAAAATAATGTGTGATCATACCTTAAATCATGGCAGCCCTTTTACCATACAAAAACATGATTTGTGAATCAAAACTTTTCTTGAAAATTTCATGAGACACACAAAAACGAAAACACACAAGTGTCACTTGTTTTCCAAATTTTTTTTCATGCATAAAAGATATTATGGTGTGATGATGTTTTGAAGAAAAGAATAGGCGTGCAACAATTTTTCGTTGACGGCGTCGAAGAACGGACAAGACCTTTGGCTTGAAGCTTCCTTGGCAAATTCTCAAACATTTGCCTCAATATTTATGCATGTGTGTGCCGTGTGGTTTAGGTGGAGATTGTGCCCAATTTTCAGAAAGTGAGGCGTAGGAGTTTTTTTTTGTAGGGTTTAGGTGATTTAACATATTATATAGTTAATTATTTCCCTAATTAAGGCTTAGGCCTATTAAGCGTATAATTAGGCCCATTAGTCTTAATTAGGATTTATTTAAAATATTAAAATAGTTTTAGTAAAAATAAGTTTGTGAATTTAATAGCCGGGTTGCCAAAAAGTTCGTATTTTTGTTGAAAAACCAACACCGATAAAATTTACGTCCCGGCGTATAAAATCACCTCAAAATCCCTTATTTTCAAAAATAATAAAAAGCATCACTCTTAATTAAAATAATTAAAAACAATTATTTAATTAAAACATTTTAAGTTTTTCAGCCCTTGGTCTCCGTCCTTCGATCGCAACTTGAATAACCCTTAAAAATACAGTTTTATGAAAAATGACAATTAAATCCTATTTAATATAAAATCATGCATGTCACACAAATAATTTAGCCACTAAATTAATTTAATACTTATTTTCATATTTCTTAGATTCGAATGCAGTTGGATTACGTCGTCTTAATTTTGGACCTTACAATTCCTCCCCACCTTAAATAAAATTTCGTCCTCGAAATTAGAACTTACCGAATAGTTCTGGATAGCGACCTTTCAAGTCCCTCTCGTTCAAGTCCCTCTCGGTTTCCCAGGTAGCTTCCTCCTCCGAGTGATTCAGCCACTTGACCTTGACCATTGGAATGACTTTGTTTCGCAATCTTCTTTCTTGTCTTGCTAAGATCTGGACTGGTCTTTCTTCATATGTCATATTTGGAGTTAATTGAAGAGGTTCATAATTTAGCACATGTGACGGATTCGATATGTACTTCCGTAACATTGAAATGTGGAACACATTGTGAACTCCTGCAAGCGCTGGTGGCAATGCCACTCTATAAGCTAGTGTACCAATTCCCTCCAAAATCTCAAATGGACCAATAAATCTTGGGCTTAGTTTCCCCTTTTTGCCAAAACGCATAACACCCTTCATGGGTGCTATTTTCACAAATACATGATCTCCCACTGCAAACTCTAAGTCCCTCCGTCGCGTGTCTGTATAACTCTTTTGTCGGCTCTGTGCCGTCTTCATTCTATCGCGAATTTTGACTATAAGCTCGGTGGTCTCTTCAATCACGTCTGGACCAATCTCTCTTCTTTCACCAACTTCGTCCCAATGAATAGGAGATCTACAGTTCCGGCCATAAAGTGCCTCAAAAGGAGCCATCCTGATTGATGATTGATAGCTATTATTGTAGGTGAACTCCACTAGAGGTAATTTTTGTTCCCATCTGCCTTGGAAATCAATAACACATGCTCGAAGTAGATCTTCCAAATCTGTATAACTCTTTCTGACTGTCCATCGGTTTGAGGATGAAATGCTGTACTGAATAATAACTTGGTCCCCATCGCTGCATGTAGACTTTTCCAGAAAGATGACGTGAATCTCGGATCTCTGTCAGAAACAATGGACACGGGAATCCCATGTAGACGAACTATCTCTCGAATATACAACTCGGAGTACTGTATCATGGTGAAAGTCGTCTTAATAGGTAGAAAATGCGCTGATTTAGTAAGACGATCGACTATCACCCATATAGCATTGAACCCCTTAACTGTCTTTGGCAATCCTACAACAAGGTCCATGGTGACATTTTCCCATTTCCACTCGGGAATAGGGAGTGGCTTCAATTTCCCCGCTGGTCTTTGATGCTCGGCTTTAACTTGTTGGCAAGTCAAACACTCGGATACAAACTTCAGAATGTCTCTCTTCATGCCTGGCCACCAATATAGCAACTGCAAGTCTTTGTACATTTTCGTGCTACCCGGGTGAATGGAATAAGGCGTGTCATGAGCTTCTTTCATAATAAGATCTCTCAAAGAATCGTCACTAGGAACCCATAACCGGTCTCGATAACGAACTATGCCATCCACCTCTGAATATAATTTCCGACCCTTGGCTTCATCTCTGGCTCTCCACTTTTGCATTTGCTCATCGGTAGACTGTCCATCACGAATTCTGTCTCTCAAGGTCGACTGTACAGATAATGTGGCAAGATTAGGGGCCTCGCCCCTAGCATATAATGTCAGCTCAAACCGCTATATCTCGGACTGCAACGGTCTTTGGAGCGATAGATGAGTGATAACTGCTGCTTTTCTACTCAGTGCGTCCGCCACTACATTAGCTTTTCCCGGATGGTAGCTAATGTCACAATTATAATCTTTTACTAACTCAAGCCATCTGCGCTGTCTCATATTCAGCTCTTTTTGGGTGAAGAAGTATTTCAAACTTTTATGATCAGTGAATATCTTGCACTTCTCCTCGTAAAGGTAGTGTCTCCAAATCTTTAGTGCAAAGACTACTGCTGCAAGCTCAAGATCATGAGTAGGGTAGTTCTTCTCGTGAATTTTCAGCTGCCTCGACGCATAGGCAATAACTCGGTCATTTTGCATCAGAACTGCGCCCAAACCAAGTTTAGAAGCGTCGGTATAAAGAACATACTCCCCTTGCCCCGATGGCATAGATAACATTGGTGCTGAAATCAAGGCTTGCTTTAACTTGTCAAAACTGTCTTGACACTCGGATCCCCAAATAAACTTTGCATTCTTCTTAGTCAGGGATGTCAATGGTACTGCAATGGATGAGAATCCCTTGATGAATTTGCGATAATAGCCGGCAAGTCCCAAGAAACTGCGAATCTCGGTGACACTCTTCGGTACTGGCCACTCTTTCACTGCCTCGACTTTGCTTGGATCAACTTCAACGCCGTTACTAGAAATGATGTGGCCTAAGAATGCCACTCTATCGAGCCAAAACTCGCACTTGCTGAATTTTGCATATAGCTTCCTGTCTTGTAGTACTTGCAGTGCTATCCTCAGATGACGACTTTGCTCCTCTTTGTTCTTCGAATAAATCAATATATCATCAATGAAGACTATAATACATTGATCCAGATACGGCAGAAATACGCGATTCATGAGATCCATGAAGATCGCTGGTGCATTAGGCAGACCGAATGGCATGACCATAAACTCGTAGTGCCCATATCTAGTACGGAATGCTGTCTTGTGCACATCTGACTCTTTTACTTTTAATTGATGATACCCAGATCGCAGATCAATCTTGGAAAATATCGATGCTCCTTGTAACTGATCAAATAAATCTTCAATTCTTGGCAGTGGATATTTATTCTTGATAGTGACCCTGTTGAGCTCTCGGTAATCAATGCATAGTCGCATACTGCCATCTTTCTTTTTCACAAATAATACGGTGCTCCCCATGGAGAATAACTGGGGCGAATGAAACCCTTATCTAGCAATTCCTGTATTTGATCTTTTAATTATTTCATTTCAGCGGGTGCTAGCCGATTGGGTGCTTTAGATATAGGAACAGTGCCCGACATTAGGTCAATAGAGAATTCCACTTCACGATCGGGTGGAATGCCAGAAACGTCTTCGGGAAAGACGCTTGGAAAATCTCGGACAATATCAACATCTTCTAATTTCTGACTGGTAGGAGCAAGTGTGGTAGTGACACATGCTAGAAAAGCTTGGCATCCGCGTTTAATAAGCTTCCTCGCATGTAGACAAGAGATAATATGCGGCATTTGCTTGTTTCTCGCCGCCTGAAAGACAAAGGATTTACCACTAGGCGGTCGAATAGACACTGATCTCTGATGAAAATCAATCGAAGCTCCATTCGTTGATAGCCAATCCATCCCAAGTATAATATCAAATTCAGGCATAGGGAGTACAATAAGATCTGCCCGAACCACATCTTTGAATAAACGAAGCTCGAGATTCTTGACAATTTCAGACGTGAGCATTTGATCACCGGAAGGAATAGAAACTTTGAAACCCAAACCCATTTCTTGAGGAATAATATTTAGTCTTTTGATGAAGGTTTCAGATATGAATGAATGTGTAGCTCCCGAGTCTAAAAGTGTATAGGTTGCTACGCCTTGAATGATAATCCTCCCTGCAGCGAAAATGTCCTTTAAATCTTTTCATGTTGAAGCTTAAGGATTTACTATCATTAATTTCCCAAAAGTATAAGAAGATTACGCGCTGAACTTAAGAATTTCAGGAAAAATTGCATTTTAGCCCTCCAATTTTTTCGAAATTTGAATATTAGACCCCAAAATTTTCGGACATTTGCTTTAAGACCCTTATATTTTCGAATTACTGTAATTAAGTCCTTTAGAGTTTCGAAAATTTCATTTTGGTAATTAAGATTTTGGTAATTGCATTAAAGCCCCTTATCTTTTGGTTAATTGTGTTTTGGTCCCTTAATTATCGAAATATTGCATTATGGTCCCTTAAATTTTCGAAATTGCATGATAACCCCTCCTAAAATTCGAAATTTCTTCCTAAGCCCCTTAATTATGATTTCCTTTAATTTTGGTCCTAAACTTTTTGTTTGGAATTATTTCGTCCTTCACATAAAACAAGGCACAAAATTCATATAATTTTTTCTATGGTTTCTAAAATTATGACTTAACTCAACTAAAGTAGAACATGTAACTTAATTTCTACTAGGTTAAATCTCGATCCCAATTCAATTCTAATAACCAATTCAACATTTCATGCAATAATAGGTAATATGAAAATGTTAAATGACTAGGTTACCCGTGATAAGTGTAGTGTCTGCCTCCTCGGCTTCCTCAGCGTTCATAGCATAAGCTCGCCCAACAGTAGGTGCATTCTTCTTTGGGCAATCAGTTGCTTTGTGCCCTTCCTCCTTGCATATGAAACACTTAGAAGTACCCCACACACATGGCCCATAGTGTAGTCGATTGCACTTCTTGCATGGCTGTGACTCTGCAGGTTTTGGTGATGCGGGTGGAGGTTTCTGCTGTCCTTGTTTCTTGACTTGACCCTGGGGCTTTTGAGGCCCTTGAGGTCTAGGAGGACCCGTATATGGCTTCTTGTTAGGCTGATTATTATTCTGATGTTGTTGCCTCTTACGCTGTAACTCAAAGTCAATGTCCTTCAATGATTGCTCAGCCTGGTATTCATAGGTAACTGCTTTAGCATGATCCACCGGACGCATCACGGACGCATCATCATAACCTTATCCCGAATGGTAGGTCGAAGGCCATCCATGAAATGTCTAAGCTTATCTTCCGCATCCCTGGCAATAAGGGGTACAAAGTGACAACCCCTATCAAATTTCTTCACAAATTCAGCAACAGATACGTCTCCCTGACGGAGAGTCATAAATTCCCTCTTCATCCGTCCCCTGACATCAGCAGTAAAGTATTTCTCATAGAATTTTGTCTTGAATTGAGCCCAAGTGAGTGTATCAAGGTCTACACCATGTTCGGCTCCTTCCCACCATAAAGAAGCGTCATCTCTAAACAAATAAGTAGTACACCTCACACGGTTAGCATCTCCCATGTCCAGATATCGAAAGTGTACCTCAAGTGAACGAATCCAACTCTCATCAGCAAAGGAATCAGTAGTGCCAGAAAATTCCTTCGGCCCTAGCCTTCGGAATTGTTCATAAATATCATGTTGTGGCCTAGGTGGCTGCAGTAGCTGTTGTTGCTGCATCAGCTGTAACTGCAGCTGTAATTGTTGTTGTTGTAACTGCTGCTGCTGTAATTGTTGCTCGAAGAGACGAGCCATCCTTTCTAATGCACGAGTAGCAGGATCCCCTGGTGGTGGTGGTGCATTTCCTTGTTGATTCACACTGTTCTCTGCTAGGTTTCCATTAACGGGGGCACGTCTAGGAGGCATTTTATCTGAACTTTTTCCAAATTCGAACGTAACCAACATGCATTTAAATCTAAGTTCTCTAATCATGTGACATATCCTATTTCATTTAGCAATTTAAACATGCACAGCATGAATATTCAAAAGGTTATTAAACATGTAACGTAAACATATTACTCATTTCATTATGCAGGTAACAACATATCAAATCATATAAAGCATGTAAAACTTACAAATTGAGGCTTGACGACTGATCTTTCTGGCGCTGATGGTGGCACAGCCCTTTACAGGACCTTTGCTCTGATACCAACTGAAACGTCTGCTTATTCGTTTTCTTAAAAAGTACTAGAAAATTTTTTTTTTTACCTTCAAATTTTCGGCCTATATATACACATACATATACATAAATTAATTTTGCGCCATTTTAAAATAGGACATCCAACTAGTACTTGAAAATCCAAAGGAAATAGTCAAACAAGAAATCGTATCATTTTACCAAACCTAAAAGCAATAAATGTTGAAAAGTGTAGCCCATACTAAACCTCTCAAAATCTCTCAAAAACATAAATAAAATGTCGTAAAAATCTTTAACTTAAAATCATAAACTTAAATGCGGAAAATAGAAGCGCTGGCCCTCAGGTTATGTGCACCGACAGTCCAGCAAGTCACTCGTCAATGCTTCCAATATCATAGTTATTTATATCACCTGCATCATACACACCTAGTGAGTCTAAAGACTCAACACGTCCTATCTTTGATAACAAGTAATATGTAATACAGTCAACATATAACAGTGAAAAATACTTATACTTAAAATATCATTTTCTTAAAAATGCGTAACTTCAAACTTAAACTTTTTCCCAAAAACTTGAACATATCTCATAAACATATTCATATCATATCCATATTCGTGTCCATGTTCATATTCGTATCCATTATCATATTCATGTTCATGTTCGTGTTTGTTGAATTCAGATCGTGATTGTGACTCGTATTCTTGATCTTAATGGGCGATGGATCCATCTAAAGAAAACCACAGTACTGGGCGGCGGGGGACACCAGCAATACTCTCACCGGTCAACTGGGCCCTGGCCAACGTATTAACATATTCGTATTCGTATCACATATTCGTATTCGTATCCGTATCCAAATAAACACGATCGTCGGGCTCCTACTGGGACCATAACCCTCACGATATTTCCAAAATGTAGTAGTCACAATCCCTTCACGTCCTTCAACATGTTATAACCACTTAATAAAAATCATGCATATACATATCGTTTTTATTTTGAAACCAAGCATGCAACAAATCTTTTAAATGTCCAATTTAACCCTTAATAATTCATGAACATTTAAAAAAAATCATATTTCAACATGTAAAAATTCATAAACAAGTTATATAATCATATTAGCATATAAAACAGCAAATAGGGTACTACCATGACGTTTACTAATTTTTTGGTATAAAAGACAGTTTTACCCCTCGACGTGACATTTTACGTTTTTGACTTTTTCTTGATTTCTTTGACTCTAACATGTCCCACATAATTATTTAAGCCTAATTAATTTTCTCATATTTTTATTTAGCCTAAAACGATGACTTTTAAATTAATCTTAAAATGTGACGTATTAATGCGTTTTAATCCAGAATTAAACAAAACCATAATATAAAATTCTCAAATTAAAAACTTAGACTTATAATAATTATTTAAGCTTAAACCTAATTTTTCATAATTTTATAAAGCTTAAAACTAGGCGTTTCAATTAACTCATTAATTAGCGTTTCATGAGGCGATTAAATCCCGAATAAATCCAAAATTCGTTATTTTGATCCTAAAATTTTAACATAGCATTTTTATGATTTATCCAACCCTTCCAAGTCATGAGCCACCCCCGTGGACCATTGGATTTAATTTTAGCTTTATTATTTTTGTTTTTGACACCTTACCGAACACTCCGAGCCATCTCCTAATATACTCGAGCCACGCCCAAGCCACCTTGAGCCAAAACCTAGCCAACCCATCTAGGGACCCTACGGACCAAGACCAGCCCAAATAACATGATCCTAACCCGATCAAAAGCCTACTGAAACTTGACCCAATTCTGCACTCTCCTAGAACTCACGCTAGAAGGCCCCTAGTCATCCTAGGCCACCTCCAGCCGAGCCACCCCCGAGCCCAGCCAACCCTGACCACCCTTGGACCACGCCCGAACCCTTACCAACCAGCCCAAGCCCCTGGACGCGAGCAGCCACCTGACTAAACCAAACAGCAGCCTCGCGTAGGAGCTCCCCTCACGCTGTCATGTGTTTTCTCGACCCTGCCTGAACCAACCCATACTAGCCCCTGTCCCAACCTTGGACCACCTTCTCTAGACCCTAAAGGACCCAGCCCAGCCCCCTGGCTGAGCCCCTCCTCCATGCACAAGCTCCTGAAACCTGCGCAGCCTCACATGCAACTCTCGGGTAGGAGTCCTTGTCAACAAGGACTCCTCCCAGCCCACTTAGCTCGAGTCCTAGCATGGCTAGGATTCTTCCCTTGACCCTTCCCAGACCCTGGCTAGGCCCTGACCAAAGCCAAGCCCAAGCCTAGCCCTTAAGAACCAAGCCCGACACCTAAGCTGTCCAAAACAGCAACTTGATTCTAGCTTGCGTTTGTGATGGTGTGTGGTGCTTTGGTTGAGTTCTAAGGCTTCTAAACTCGTGTAAAATAATGTGTGATCATACCTTAAATCATGGCAGCCCTTTTACCATACAAAAACATGATTTGTGAATCAAAACTTTGCTTGAAAATTTCATGAGACACACAAAAACGATAACACACAAGTGTCACTTGTTTTCCATATTTTTTTTCATGCATAAAACATATTATGGTGTGATGATGTTTTGAAGGAAAGAATAGGCGTGCCTTTGCGTATTTTACGCACGATTTTTCGTTGACGACGTCGAAGAACGGACAAGACCTTTGGCTTGAAGCTTCTTGGCAAATTCTCAAAAATTTGCCTCAATATTTATGCATGTGTGTGCCTTGTGGTTTAGGTGGAGATTGTGCCCAATTTTCAGAAAGTGAGGCGTAGGAGTTTTTTTTTTGTAGGGTTTAGGTGCTTTAACATATTATATAGTTAATTATTTCTCTAATTAAGGCTTAGGCTATTAAGCATATAATTAGGCCCATTAGTCTTAATTAGGATTTATTTAAAATATTAAAATAGTTTTAGTAAAAATAAGTTTGTGAATTTAATAGCCGGGTTGCCAAAAAGTTCGTATTTTTGTTGAAAAACCAACACCGATAAAATTTACGTCCCGGCGTATAAAATCACCTCAAAACCCCTTATTTTCAAAAATAATAAAAAGCATCACCCTTAATTAAAATAATTATAAACAATTATTTAATAAAAACATTTTAAGTTTTTCAGCCCTCGGTCTCCGTCCTTCGATCGCAACTTGAATAACCCCTAAAAATATAGTTTTATGAAAAATGACCATTAAATCCTATTTAATATAAAATCATGCATGTCACACAAATAATTTAGCCACTAAATTAATTTAATACTTATTTTCATATTTCCTAAATTCGCATGCTGTTGGATTACGTCGTCTTAATTTTGGACCTTACAGCTACCTTAGCGGGATCTACCTCAATACCAGTGCTAGACACCATATGCCCCAAAAACGCTACCTTCTCTAACCAAAACTCACACTTACTGAACTTCGCAAATAACTTGCGACTCTGCAAGGTCTGTAAAAACGTCCTCAAATGTTAACTGTGCTCCTCATGGCTTTTCGAGTAAATAAGGATATTGTCAATAAACACTATAGCGAATTTATCAAGGTAAGGCTGAAATACTCGGTTCATGAGGTCCATGAAAATTGCTGGAGCATTCGTCAATCCAAACGGCATCACTTAGAACTCGTAATGCCCATACCTGGTCCTGAAGGCTGTTTTGTAAACATCTGCATCTTTCACCTCCAGCTGGTGATACCCTGATCGAAGATCTATTTTCGAGAACACTGTAGCTCCCTGCAGCTGATCAAATAAGTCTTCGATTCTAGGAAGTGGGTATTTGTTCTTGATCGTTACCTTGTTCAGCTCTCGGTAATCGATACACAGTCTCATGCTCCCATCCTTCTTCTTTACAAAAAGCACTGGTGTGCCCCATGGAGAGAAACTAGGGCGAATAAATTCTTTGTCAAGAAGCTCCTGTATCTGCTGTTTAAGTTCTAGCATCTCAGTTGGAGCTAGTCGGCACGGTGCTTTTGAGATTGGCACTGTGCCTGGCATAAGATCGATAGCAAACTCCACCTCTCTCTCTCGTGGAAGACCTGTGACATCATCGGGAAAGACGTCTGGGAAGTCTCTGACTACTGGAACGTCTGATAACAACTGAGTGGTCATGTCAGGTGTGGATACAATGTTGGCCAAGAAAGCCTGACATCCCTAAGAAATAAGTCCCCTAGCCTGCATGCAGGAGATCATACGAGGGAAACTTCTCCATCTGGCCGGTTCAAACTGAAACTGCTCCATGCCCAATGGTCTAACCAAAACCGATCTCTTCTGAAAGTCGATCAAGACTCTGTTCTTTGCCAACCAGTCCATACCCAAGATAATATCGAATTTCGGCATTGGCAAGACGATCAAGTCGGCATACACTAGGTCGCCTTGCAATTCCAGATCAATGTCCCTGACCACACTAGTAGCTGATAATTCTTCCCCTAATGGGACTGTCACTAAGTAATTCACGTCGAGACCAATCGTCTTGATATCCAAGTGACTGTCGAACGTCTCTGATATGAAAGAATGGGTGGCCCCTGAGTCTATCAGGGCCTGAGTGGCTATTCTCTTAATGAAAATATTTCCTGAGGAACGTTAGCACAACACAAACTTATATCCCCAAAAATTCTAACATTAGCCTTAAGCATAGTAGAAATTTACTATCCCAAATCACTCAAAAAAAAAATATTACTAGCACCTTAACAATCCCAATTAAAATTCAAAACATGCAAGGCAAAAATAATATTGGGCTTAGGTAGAAAAGTTTACCGGTCAGCAAAGTCGTGTCCGGGTTTGCTTCTTGTGCATGCATGGCGAACACTCTTCCTTGAGTTCGCGGCTTCCACTGTGGGCACTCCTTCAGCATGTGGTCACTGGCTCCACATTTGAAACACTTGCCCGATCCATATAAACATTGCCCCGGGTGCTGGCGGTTGCACTTAGGACACACTGGGAAAACAATGGGCTTCTGAGGCGCCCCCTGCTGCTGAATCGGACCCTTGCCCTTAGGCGGTCCCTGATAAGGATTCTTCTCTGGCGGCCCCTGGTAAGGCCTCCTATGCTGGGGTCGCTGATGCTGCTGCTGCTGGTGCTGCGGTGGTGCCTGATAGGGCCTCTTGCCCTGCCTGTCAGCCTCAATGTCTCGCTGATCTTGCTCTGCCGCCAAAGCTTTAGATACGGCGACTGCATAAGTAGTGGGACCAGCAACTCGGACATCACGACGCAAGATCGGCCGCACACCATCCATGAAATACCTGAATTTTTCCCCGGCGTCATTGGCTATCAGGGGTACAAAGTAACACCCCCTCTCAAACTTTCTCACAAATTCTGCTACGCTGCTGTCTCCCTGTCGCAGCGCCATGAACTTCCTAGTCAATCGGGAGCGTACTTTCTCAGTGAAGTACTTGGAGTAGAAAACCTCCTTAAAACCATCCCAAGTCAGTGTTCGCAAATTCACTGACACTGACGCACACGCCCACCACCGTCCGGCATCCCCTGCTAGAAGGAATATGGCACACCTGATTCGGTCTGCATCTGCCAGCTCCATGAAATCAAAGATTACTTCGATGGACTTAATCCATCCCTCAGCTATCATCGGGTCAGTAGTCCTCGAGAACTCCTTAGGATCCATCCTCCTAAACCTTTCGTACACAGCCTCTGGTCAGAGCCTCGCCTCTACATTAACTGCAGTTTGGTTCCCCGCAAACTGCGCGAAAAACTGCGTCATACCTGCAAGCATCTGCACCTGCATATCTGGAGGTGGACGAGAGGAGTGACCCTCTCCTCATCTCGATGCTCTCTGTTCTCGTCCCTAACTTCCCGGTTAATCACACGTCTGGGAGGCAAACTGTTCCAACGATTTACCCAACATGTAAACCCAATATGCATGAATATAATAGCAATATCATAAGATGCAAGAAATCTAAACTTAAAACATGGACATGCTAAAATCATGATTCAATGCTTACTACATACATAATGCAAAACTTTAAAACTTACAGACTTGAGCTGTGACTTCGTGAGCTTCTTGCGACTGGCAGTAGTCGTAACCCTTTACAAGAACACCGCTCTGATACCAACTGTAACGCCCCAGATTCGTCGACTATCCTCACTGTACCAAGACGAGTCTTTCCAGCGTGCTTATGTCCTCACTCACACGCACCCTAGGAAACTTCCCAGGAGGTCACCCATCCCAGAATTGTCCCGAGTCAAGCACGCTTAAATTTGGAGTTCTTATGTAATGAGTTACCGAAAAGAAGATGTACCTTCGTGGTATGAGTAGTACATATCAAATCTTTTAAGCCTTCTTCAGCTGTACAGTCCATTACATGGAACAGTCTCGGAATCCCTCTCCTTCCGGTGTAAGACCGGTTCATTCATGTTCCCTCCGCTAGAAGCCTGCCAGGAGCCGCTCATTGTTCGTGCAACCTCATGGCACCGGCGATCCCCCCCCGCCCTCTTCGGCCCCGGGCCTCACATGCCCACCAGCTTCCGCTTGGTTCGTCCCCCAACCCACATCGTACTAGGAGAGGTCGGCTCTGATACCAACTGTAACGTACCGTACTTTTTCTACTTAAAATTTGCGGAAAAATTAAAAATTTCTTAAAAGAGTAATCAAATTTCAAACTTGATAACGTAAAACCGTACGTCTCAACAGTGGACAAAAGATCTCAAAATAAAGTTTGACAAAATATTTGTTTGAAATTTCATATCCAGTAGCGTGAAATCAGAGTACTCGACATTTCATAAAAACTTAAAAACTTGAGCGGTCCTCGGGTCTAGCCTTCAACTCAGTCCACGCCAGCTCCTTGGTCCCCACCTCTAGCCTCCTCAACATACTCATCACCTGCATCGATCAAGTCTAGTGAGTCTAAAGACTCAACACGTATAAACTGGAAGGTAGCAAGTACTACATAATAAAACCACATGCAACTTTAAAATAAGGAGTACATACATGAAACTGGAACTTGCATAACAAAACATGAACATTCGTACATACATACATAGACATGCCATCAACATAAAACTTTTCTTAAACAGACTTGCATACTTGAACATACTAGGACATACATAACTTCACCATTTTGCGTAGAGACATGTTTCAAAGCAAGTGACCCATAACATAATCGCCTGATCAGACTAAACCACAGTACTGGGATGACAGAGACGTATCCACTGCCACATACATGAGATCCCCGTTCATAATTTAACGGGCTTATTGGTCCACGTTCATAATTTAACGCTTTCCAATCTCGATCTAAACCCGTTCATAATTTAACGGGCGGATTGGTCTCCGTTCATAGTTTAACGCTTCCCAATCCTAAACATAATTTGGTCACAAGACAATTAGCATACCTCAAAAACTTGAAAATATTTTCTTTGCACGTCGAACATACTTACTTGGCGTTGAGGGATTCGTTGAAGCTCGCTTTGGGGCCACTGCTGCTCATACTAACATGATTCACTCACTTAATGTTTCATAGCTTAGGCGTATTTGTTATGCTCACCACCAAAGTGACTAAGTAGCTTATGACATTCTAGATCACCCGGGACTAGATCTTGTTTAATCGTACTAACCATGACATCAAACCCCGAAACAACTCTAAAATGACGTGTGAACATTTCCCAACAATAAAAAAAACATGGACTCACTATTTGAACCTACAACTAAGTGAAAACCAAACATTTCCTACAGATGGGGCCGCGCTCGGGCGGTAATATATTGCCGCTCCAGCGCCAGGTATACTAGACGCTACCCTCGGACAGAAGGAGTGGCGCTCGGGCGGTACTATATTACCGCTCGGGCGCCGAGTGCACTGGACTTGCGACTTAGAAGCTTATTTTCTCCAACTTCGATTACACAGACAATGAACAACGCCTTGAGACTCATCTTAGGACACCATGGCACTAACTCGACTCTACAAAACGTCCAAAATATTCCCAAAGAAACGACGCACCTCACGCAATACAATAAAACCTATAACCTCAAATTTTGACACCAAAAATAGTTTTTACGACTACTCGTCCTCCTAAGTGCCTAACGACACGAAACGAAACATCAATAACCAGCCCAACATCATTAACAATATACCTATACGCAGCAGCGATCACCCGTTGATCCCCAACGAGGCCTGCAACAATAAAACTACAAGAATTCATCAATACATAATTTTCTGAAAACGCAGTTGGAGCAGTCCCACGAAAAACGCCATAACGCACTCAATTTTTATCCAAAATTTTTGAATTTTATATCAAATCGAAGGTATCAAAAATTTCTACGATTTTTGTGTTAAAAGTTTTCTCAAAATCACGACCAAAAATTTGCAGTATTTAAAAAGACAGAAAAAACGTGATTTTAGATCCAAAAACGGTTTCAAAGTGATCTAAACATAATTATGCAAACTTCTACACAACATTCACATGATTTTCATACAAAATACATTGCAACACATACTATGACATGATCAACGCAGAAAAAAACAGTATATACGTGCTTTTTTGATATTAAAACTCACGATACGGCGATACCGAAGCGGAGAAAGAAGCGAGGTTGATCCGAGACGAACGTGACGCGATTTTCTTGCAATAAAACTCACAAAAATTGTTGGGAGATTTGAAGAGAAGGGAACGGCTGCTGAATGCTATGGAACCCTAGGTTTTTCTTGCTTTAGAAAAATAATAAAAATCTGAATGTGTGTTAGTGTGTGTGTTACGTGCACAAGTGTGTGTAGCAGTGTGTGTGTGCGTGAGTTAAGGGGTAAAACGTGTGTGTTTGGCTAGATTAGGGGATTAAAATATTACTTAATTAAATAATTAAAAACCAAATAAAACACTAACTTAACTAGCAGAAGATTTTGACACGCAGAGACCAGTAGGTCTCGCGCATATGCGCTGAAGGAGGTCGCGCATATGCGCGAGACGTGCTGCACAAAGAATGAGCCACTTGGTCTTGGCATGCATGATATATATATTAAAACATTCATTTCCTTCATTCAGACTTCCAGAGCATAGAAACCGAGGCTTCAGGAGATTCTCAAGTTCTTGCTATTGTTTTTATACCTTTGAATTCCTTGAATGTGAATGCTATTTCTATTGATTTATAGATAAGCAGAGAATAGAAGATAGAAATTGAGAACGAGTCTTTGGCAGAGGTGCCAAGACACTGGATGTTTGGTTATGTGGGGACCCGGAATTCATTTCTTAATCATCTTTGGGAATAATTGGATCAATTAAATAAGCTGGGTCTAAATTTTATTTTTTTTTATACAAGTGCAGAACATATGTGAGGCCTGGGGCCGAAGAGGGCAGGGGGTGATCGCCGGTGCCATCAGTTGCACGGACAATGAGCGGCTCCTGGCAGGCTTCTAGGTGGAGGGAACATGAATGAACCGATCCCACACCGGAATGAGAGGGATTCCGAGACTGTTCAATGTAATGGACTGTACAGTTGAAGAGGGCTTAAAAGATTTGATATGTACTACTCATACCACGAAGGTGCATCTTTTTTTCGGTAGCTCATCACATAAGAACTCCAAAGTTAAGCGTGCTTGACTTGGGGAAATTTTGGGATGGGTGACCACCTGGGAAGTTTCCTAGGGTGCGTGTGAGTGAGGACATAAGCACGCTGGAAAGACTCGTCTTGGTACAGTGAGGACAGTCGTCGAATCTGGGGCGTTACAACATATCATAATCAATCTTGCATAAACGTTAAAGTTAAAAGTACAAGTCTTGTACAAAATACATTTACATCAAACTAGGGTTCAACATCTACAGATCCAGCGCTGAAACAAACTCTACTTCTGGGCCCGGATCTCCACGCTAATCTTGTTCTCTCATCCTCTTCTTGACCCTAATCATGTCCCACCTGTTGTCATGCACACATGCAGACACAACAACAGTCGGATAACTCCGGTGAGAATATAATTCCCAGTATAAACAAAATATACATTCAATCATATAACAGATATAACAGCATATAACAGTTATCAATATCATGTATAAAATCTGAAAGACATGAATTGATGTAAACCATAAGTCAAACTCTTGACTCTTAATTTCTGACTCGACTCTTCTCTAATCTAGTGATCCCGGTTTCCAGACGTTGGCATATTATATCAAATCTCAGCAATAGGAATCGATCTACTCCTAAGCAACATCGATATCAACCAAACATCCAGTGTCTTGGCACCTCTACCAATGATTAGGCACATCTGCCCCAGACTCAATACATGTTCTGCTATAAATCAATAGACCTAGCATATCAATCTCATGAATTGCAAACATCAATGCAATAAAATAAAGTATGTGGTTTTGGTAAAACTCAAGTCGAATCTAACTCGAGTCATAACTTCCCGATTTAACATTGATTTATACCTTTCTTTCTGTCAGTCTGACGAAATCGAAGTCTTGGATTCGAAGCTGTCAATACTCAATCTGGCAATGACAATCGAATATACAATATCACCATTCCATTCAAACAAGATATTTCAATCTTTTCAAATTCTGACGGCATAACAGTGCAATCTCGAAATACCGGCAATACAAAATCAGTATATACCAATCTCAATATCTCATAATCAATCAATAACATAATCTGATACCAAATCTGTATAATCTCATCAAATCAAATCTGAAAAATCATAACAATTTCATACGGTATTCGTTCTTCAATCCGGTTTCGATTCTACGATGTCTACTATCTCAAGAACACCATATATTAATCACATCTGATTCCTTCAATAACATATTTTCAAATCATAACAAAACATGCGAAAACTTACGTCCTTGTGAAGCCTTTGTCATGAGGATCACGGAATCAAACTCGGATTGAAATTCTAACAGTTAGATCTTGCACCAAAATCAATTTAAATCTTAAGAGAACTTGAAGCTTCTCCCTGGAACCTCTCGGTTGTCTCTGAAGGTTTGAAGGGAAATGGAAGGCTTAATATATATATCATGCATGCCTAAGCCATGTGGCATCTTTTTTTAAGCAGCATGTCTCGCGCATATGCGCGACCTTCCTTGGCGCATATGCGCGAGACCAACTGGTCTCGACGCATCAACTCTTCTGCTCGCGCATACGCGCGCACTGACGCCGCGCATATGCGCGATACCTACTGTCTCGGCATACAGCAACTCGCGCAAATGCGTGCCTCGTCTCCGTGCATATGCGCGAGACCTTCTGGTTTCACACTTCTTCCCTTGCCCATGCTCGCGTATATGCGCGGCTCGTCTCGCGCATATGCGCGAGACCTTCTGTCCTCGCACATACAAGATCACATGCCAACTCAAATTATGTCTCGGAGTGGTCCGTCTATAATCACAACAATTCAGAATCATTAATCTCAGATTAACAGAATCAAATTTCGGGCATTACAGGTTATATCGATGTGCTTACAAGTAGATCGACTCTTATTGCAGAGATTCGATATAATGTGCCAACGTCCGGGAATCGGGATCCCTAGGCTAGTTTAGAGTCGAGGTAAAGATTATGAGTCAAAAAGTTTGAGCACAGATTTCTATCAATTTATGTTTCGTAGATTATGATGCATGTTTTATAAATGTTTTATGCTTGCGTATATATTTATATGAATTGCATGTACACATTGTTTATACTGGGATTTATTTCTCACTGGAGTTATCCAGCTGTTGTTGTGTTTGTATGTGTGCATGACAACAGGTGGGACAGGATCAAGGTCAAAAAGAGGATGAGAGATCAAAATGAGAGTGGAGATCCTGACTTAGAAGTAGAACTGATTTTCAACTCGTGATGTATAGTTGTCGAACTCTAGTCTGATATGACTGTATCTTGTACAAGACTTGTACTATTACTCTTACTTTTACTTTTTGATGTTGATGTCAGATTGATTATCGTACGTTGCACACTTATGTATTTAAAAAAAAAATTTTAGACCCAGATTAATCAATTGATCCCATTAATCCTAAAGACGATTTAAGAAAGTGAATTAGGTTCGGGTCCCCACAGATTCTGCTTGAGCTAACTTCTTTTAAGTTAAGGTCGGAAAGCAGCAATGAGTGCATCCCCATATCTACGCCCTAAACTGAGCAAGATAGCTTCCATTGAGAGAGATCGAGATGTGAGAAAAAGAAGTTATTCAGCCCTTCTCTGCCAATCTTGTTCTCGAGGGTGACCTTAAGTTGAGTGGCCAGGCTCTGATCTGATTCCTATTCGCTACTCTGAAGGTAATGTTGTCGGCATTCCATCATACATATACGACGTGCCGCGAGTCCCCTTAAAGAATAAATGGATTGCTAGTAAAGGAAGTGATATGAATCCTCGTACGAACGAATAGCAAACACGATTAAATATGATCCGCGCCCTCAATTCAATAACGAACAAGGATTGTTTGTTGTGTCCCGATCTCTTGATTCAAGTGTATGCGTGATTTTCACCCCTAAACGACGTGGTTTAGTAATAAAAAATCACAAAAGAAACAATCAAAACTTAATCGAACCTTCAAAGAACTCGTCTTTGACAATCCGCGTAAGACACGATCGACAAACGCCACAAAGTTAAAAACTTTGATAAGTTTGATTTTGAAGACAAAGCTAAAGCCTTGAAAAAGTTGAGAGAAAACTCAAACTAGTGTACAAACTCAATAATATTCTCCATAATTGTTCATGATCTTCGTCCATATACATAATCATCAATATATCAAAATGATAAGTTGCCAAAATAATTGAAATTCTAAACTAGGAAAAAGATCTGCGCCGCGCGCATATGCGCGCCCCAACTTCGAAATATGCGCGAATGTCTCTGCCTGTAAGCTGCACAATTTCCCCTCGCGCGCATATGCGCCCTAGTTCCACGCATATGCGCGAAGTTCTCTGTTCAAATTTTCGGTGTCCAGTACCTCTCACGCATATGCGCGCTCCTTCTCGGCGCATTTGCGCGAGCTCGCGCATATGCGCGCCCTAACTTCGCGCATGTGCGCGAGATCTTCTGTCCATATTTGCACTCTGTTTTGCATCGTTGCTTGAATAATGTTTACATGATCCTCATGCATCACGAACCTTTAATCACTCTGTATCTCGCTTGTAAATCCGTCTTCTTTGCTCATAAGCTCATTCAATGCTTCTTTGAACCTCTTCAGACGTCCCCTCGTGATTGGTCCTTCCGGCAACACTAAAGGGTCCATGCTTTCCTTGGGGCTTGACCAACCGTGTTTGCATCATCCTCCCCTTCTTGAAAAGGAATTGTCCTCAAATCTTGTTCATCACCTACATCAAACAACGACAAATCAGTAACATTGAAAGTGGAACTCACATTGTACTCACCTGGTAGGTCAAGTTTGTAAGCGTTGTCATTGATTCTTTCTAGAACTTGAAATGGTCCATTGCCCCTAGGTAATAGCTTTGAACGTCTCTTCTCGGGAAACCTTTCCTTCCTCAAGTGTAGCCACACCCAATCTCCCTTCTCAAATACCACCTTCTTCTTCCCCTTGTTGGCTTGCTTGGCAGATTGTTCATTTTTCTTCTCAATGTTGACCTTGGCCTTTTCATGCAACCCCCTAACAAATTCAGCCTTCTTTTTGCCGTCCATGTTTAACCTTTAACTCACAGAAAAATGAAAGGGGATCGATTAAGGTGCCTGAATGCGCAACGGAAGTTTAAAAAAAGTTTTTCAAGGGCAAAAACCGAGCACCCTAATCCTATAATGTGTAGCAAATACGTAAACACACAAACATATGTCAAACATAGTGTGTGTAGAAATATACCTATCAATTTTAAAAGATTGATGTTGGCTCCAACTTAGTTGATATACAACAGCACTTGAATGGCTAGACAAATCTTCAAGCTTCCAAGAGCACACCTTGCTCAATATCAAACCCACCACCAACTACTAGAACCACCTTGCACTTGAACTAGAAAATGTAAGGTATTTTTCTTTGAGAAGACTTTTCTTTCCTCAAAAATTGAAGAAGAAAATTGAAGGGAAAATTAGCTTGAAAATTTCGGCCAAAGGGGAGTGTGGAGAGAAGGAGGAAATTTTCTTGGTGTGTCAAAAAGTAAAAAGTAGCATGTACATACCATGCCTTGTTTATTGAAAAAGTTATCTCCAACCTTTCACCTCCCAAGCATGCAAATTATTTGGGCTTGTAACAATTATAAAGCCTATGGACTTTTATTTAAATATCTCAAACCCATTTGAGACCATTTAAACTTTACTTAATTTTACTCAAGCCCACTAGTTGAATAATTATTTCCTATTGGGCTCTACAAGACCCAATATTATTTAATTAATTCAACACATGAATTAATTTAATTATTTGGACTCTACTAGGCCCACTAGTGTTTAATTAATTCAACACTTGAATTAATTTAATTTAGTCCATAATAATGTTTGTGAAAAACACAATTTCCAATACATTATTTATTTGGCCAACTTTTAATTTAGGAACACTGCCACAAATTAAAAATTACATTCCCCTCATAGAAGTCATTCTTATATTTTCTTTACGCTTATAAACTCCTTTATAAGCCGTTAAACACATTGAACTATTTTACTTCTCCACGGGATCTAGAAAGCTAGTACTTGTGTGACCCTCAATCGTTCATTGATACAACTAGCCGTTGGTTCACATCTTCATGTGATTCGTGACTAAACATGTCCTTATTTGAGCATACCCCAATTGCTCCATTCTTAATTATCAACTCCTTGATAATAAGAACGTCAGAACTCAAGTCTGATAGTACCCAACCAATCATGTTAAACGCCTAGCAACATCGCTTACATGATTCCCTAGGTATCAAAGTATAGTGCCTGCAAGAACCATTCAATTGTAGTTAGCGTACAGTACGGTCCCTTCATCTCATATATCCCGACCGATTTGACAACCATTGGTATTGTTAGAGTAGGTGCACATCGAGCCAAGTGTTGGCCAAGTGTTCACAATGAAACTCTATGTATAAACATTCTTTATTTTAATAATATTTGAAATTATTGTTTTGGCATTTTTTTATCTGTATACCCATGCTAGTTGCATAGATAAAGTCTTTGAGTATCAAATAGTAGAAAGAATATGAGATGCTCATATGATGAGTATCATGAAACTCATATTTGGAATACTGTATATTCTAAACTGTTCCTAGTCGATTCAGTCGCCACTAAGAAGGATATAGGCCGCTCAAGTTTGAGACTAGTATCCGCGATGTGAGTACCATGTTTCATTGGTAGGGGACATTGTGATGTCCGAACATGCAGATAGGTGCTCCTGGTAGAGTGCACTGAACAACCCTCCATAAAGGACTTTCCAAGTGGTTCTCACTTATCGAGTGGAAACGTCCTAGTTTATGGTTGTACACCATTAGTCCTTATGACCCGGGACAACATTGAGACTCTATGTGCTAGCATTACACTTTGACTTGTTTACCGACTCTCATGGAATCATCAGGTGGCAAGGTTGGGTGTTTTGGCGAAACATAGGAGTCGATGCATTGTAGTCGGGGATTCACCACTTACCTTCGGGTATGGATATCCTATGTCTCATGTGTATGTAGTTTGAAATCTCTGATCAGAGTATGGTGGTAATTATGAAAGGGGTTTCATAGATTACACCATCGATGCAACTACGACATGACACATAGTATCGATTCATTAACTTCTCTCGATATACCAATGGTTGTCGAATCGGTCGGGATATATGAGATGAAAGGACCGTACTGTACGCTAACAATAATAGAATGGTTCTTGCAGGCGCTATCATTTGATACATATGGAATCATGTAAGCGATGCTGCTAGGCGTTTAACATGATTGGTTGGGTACTATCAGACTTGAGTTCTGACGTTCTTATTATCAAGGAGTTGATAATTAAGAATGGAGCAATTGGGGTATGCTCAAATAAGGACATGTTGAGTCACGAATCACATGGAGATGTGAACCCACGGCTAGTTGTATCAATGAACCATTGAGGGTCACACAAGTACTAGCTTTCTAGATCGCGTTGAGAAGTAAAATAGTTCAATGTGTTGAACGGCTTATAAAGGAGTTTATAAGCGTAAGGAAAAATAGAAGTATGACTTCTATGAGGGGAATGTAATTTTTAATTTGTGGAAGTGTTCCTAAATTAAAAGTTGGCCAAATAAATAATGTAATTGAAAATTGTGATTTTCATAAACATTATTATGGACTAAATTAAATTAATTCAAGTGTTGAATTAATTAAACACTAGTGGACCTAGTAGAGTCCAAATAATTAAATTAATTCANAGACAAGTCATCTTTCTCCCATTCAAGACTAGCCTTGGCCGAAACTTGCAAGTCCATTCTCTCAAAATTTTTCTCTCATCTTGTTCTTCAATAGTTGGAGAAACAATTCTCTTCTCAAAGAAAAATGCCCTACATTTTCTAGTGCAAGTGTAAGGTGGATCTTTTAAGTTTGGTGGTGGGCTTGATTTTGGAGAAAGGAAGCTTGTAGATTTGTCTTGCCTTGAAGAGCTTAGTTGTATATCAACTAAGTTGGAGCCATCATCAATCTCAAGAGATTGATAGGTAAAATTTTCTAAACACCATATGAATGTCATAGTTGTGTTTTTGTATTTGCTACACATCTTAGTAGAGCTGTTCGAATTTTTGACCTTGAAAAACAAATTTTAAACTTCCGTTGCACATTTGAACACCTTATTTGATCCCCTTTCAGGTATATCGAGAGTTGTCAATGAATCGATACTATGTGTCATGTCGTAGTCGCATCGATGGTGTAATCTATGAAACCCCTTTCATAATTACCACCATACTCTGATCAAAGATTTCATACTACATACACATAGGATATCCATACCCGAAGGTAAGCGGTGAATCCCCTTCTACAATGCATCGACTCCTATATGTTTCGACAAAACACCCAACCTTGCCATCTGATGACCCCATATGAGTCGGTAAACAAGTCAAAGTGCAATGCAATCACATAGAGTCTTAATGTTGTCCCGGGTCATAAGGACTAATGGTGTACAACCATAAACTAGGACGTTTCCACCCGATAAGTGAGAACCACTTGGAAAGTCCTATATGGAGGGTTGTTCAGTGCACTCTACCAGGAGCACCTATCTGCATGCTAGGACATCACAATGTCCCCTACCAATGAAACATGGTACTCACATCGCAGATACTAGTCTCGAACTCGAGCGGCCTATATCCTTCTTAACAGCGGCTGAATCGACTTGCAACTGTTTAGAATATACAGTATTCCAAATATGAGTTTCATTATACTCATCATATGAGCATCTCATATTCTTTCTACTATTTGTATATTCAAGGACTTTATCTATGCAACTAGCATGGGTATACAGATAAAGAAGTGCCAAAACAATAATTTCAAATATTATTAAAATAAAGACTGTTTATACATAGAGTTTCATTGTGAACACTCGGCCAACACTTGGCTCGACGTGCACCTACTCTAACAAAAAAGACATCAAATCCAATAGAGTCAAAGGATTAAAACTATATACAATTTCAAATGGAGAGTAATTTGTAGTAGAATGAACGCAACGATTATAAGCAAACTCAACAAATGGTAAACAATCTTCCCAATTCTTTAAGTTCTTCTCGAGTATAGCACGTAAAAGTGTTCCTAACGTTCTATTAACAACTTCAGTTGGTCAATCCTTTTGAGGATGACAAGTAGTAGAAAACAACAATTTTGTGCCTAGTTTAGCCCACAATGTTTTTCAAAAGTAACTTAAGAATTTAACATCACGATCAGAAACAATAGTCCAAGGAATGCCATGCAACCTAACGACTTCTCTAAAGAACAAATCCGCAATGTTAGATGCATCATCCGTTTTGAGACAAGCAATAAAATGTGCCATTTTAGAAAAACTATCAACAACAACAAATATTGAATCCCTCCCCTTCTAAGTCCTAGGCAACCCCAAAACAAAGTCCATAGAATTATCGACCCAAAGTTCACTAGGGACAGGAAGTGGTGTATACAATCCATGTGGTTGTGTTCTAGACTTAGCTTGCCCACAAGTTATGCATTTCTCACAAACACGCTCAACATCACGTTTCATATGTGGCCAATAGAAATGATCATGCAATGCACTTAAAGTTTTAGCCACACCAAAATGTCCCATCAAACCACCCCCATGTGCTTCCCTAACAAGTAATTCATGAATGGATGATTTTGTGATGCACAACCTATCTTCTCTAAACAAGAATCCACTATGCAAAAAGAATTTTCATGTGGACCATGCATACAAGTTTCAAAAACACCCTTAAAGTCCTCATGTAGCACATTTAATTCCTTCACATGTTCAAACCCCAAAATTTTAAATTCTAAAGTAGAAAATAGTATGTACCTTCATGATAGTGCGTCGGCCACTACGTTCTCCTTACCTTGTTTGTACTTGATCATGTAGGGGAACGTCTCTATGAATGCCACCCACTTGGCATGCAGCTCGTTCAGCTTTTGTTGCCCCTTAAGGTGCTTTAGAGACTCATGATCCGTATGAATCACAAACTCCTTAGGCCTCAAGTAGTGCTGCCACATCTCTAGAGTCCTCACAAGTGCGTAGAACTCCTTGTCATACGTGGGATAGTTCATGGCGGCTCCATTGAGTTTTTTGCTAAAGTACGCCACCGGCCGTCCTCCTTGCATCAACACTCCACCAATTCCTACACCTGATGCATCACATTCAATCTCAAAAGTATTAGCAAAATCAGGTAAAACAAGTAAAGGAGCATTAATTAATTTCTGCTTAATAAGATTAAAAGATTTCTCTTGCTCCTCGCCCCAATGGAATGGAACGTTTTCTTGATTACTGCCGTCGTCGGTGCTGCAAGTGTGCTAAAATCCTTTACAAACCTCCTATAGAAGCTTGCAAGACCATGAAAGCTTCGAACTTGACCAACAGTAGTAGGAGTTGGCCAATCGCGAATGGAACTTACCTTGTCTTCATCCACTTGTATACCCTATTTGCTTACCATAAAACAAAGAAAGACAAGTTTGCTCGTACAAAAATCACATTTCTTTAAGTTAGCATACAAATTTTAATCCCTTATAGTGTGATTAGCACAAGTCTCAAGTGATTAACATGCTCATCCAAGTTTTTGCTATACACTAGGATATCATCAAATTAAACCACAACAAATTTTTCTATGTATGCACGCAAGACATGGTTCATTAACCTCATAAAGGTTCTAGGAGCGTTAGTTAAGCGAAAAGGCATGACCATCCACTCATAAAACCCGTACTTGGTTTTAAAAGCAGTTTTCCACTCATCACCTTCTCTAATTCTAATTTGGTGATAGCCACTCTTTAAATCAATCTTGCTAAAAATACAAGCACCAGGCAATTCATTTAACATATCATCTAGTCTAGGTATGAGATGCCTATACTTATTGGTTATTTTATTGATTGCCCTACAATCTACACACATACGCCATGAGCTATTTTTCTTAGTAACTAATAAAACAGGTACAGCACAAGGAGACATGGACTCACGCACAAAACCCCTATCTAACAACTCACTTACCTGCCGTTGAAGCTCCTTAGTCTCCTCCGGATTGCTCCTATAAGCTGGACGATTTGGCAATGCACTCTCGGGTACAAAATCAATTTGGTGCTCAATCCCTCTCAATGGTGGTAGTCCTTGAGGTTGCTCCTCCGGAAATATATCGTCACATTCCTGCAAAAGTGAAACAACAATGCTCGAAAGGGACCCGACTATATCACTTGTGCTAAAGAGGATCTCTTTATAAAGAATCAACACAAGTGGTTCATGTGTGTGCATCAATTGCTTCAACTCACTATTTTGGGCCATATATGTTTTGTTTTTGGCCTCTTTCCTCTCATTTTCTTTTCCCTCATTTTCTTTCCTCTTTTTTTTTTGTATGGCTATCTCACTTCTTTTATCACTCTTTTTTTCAGCCATCTATTTTTTATTTTCAAAGGCCGCCTCACTTTTTTGTTCTCTCTTTTTTTCGACCTCATCTCTCTTCTTTTTTTCAATTGGTCCTCCAACACTTTCTTTGGGGCAGAGGAAGTAACACAATATGCTCCTTTTTGAGAACAAAAGAATACTTATTCCTAAACCCATCATGTGTCACTTGCTTATCATATTGCCCATGGTCTACCCAACAAGATATGACAAGCATGCATGGGCACCATATTACACAAGACCTTATCCACATACTTCCCAATAGAAAAAGACACCAACACTTGTTTGATCAACTTCACTTCCGCACAATCATTCAACCATTGAAGTCTATATGGTTGAGGATGCTTTAATGTAGGTAAACCCAGTTTTTTGACCATCTCTGTAATAGCCAAACGTTTATCATGTTAATCCTTATGGTTTATTATTGTTATGATCTTGTTTACTGATTTCATGGTTGAGATTATGTTAAATGGTTATTGTTTATGGTGTTGTTTATTGAAATGAGATTAGAATGGTTATGGTTATGTTAATTGGAATAGTTGTTGGAGTTATGTTATATAATTGTGATTGGGAATGGTAATGAATGGGTAGAATAGAAAGTTGATCTTGAGCCAAATAGGAAATGAAAGTGCAGAAACAATATGAAAAATGTGGCACTAGTTGTGATTTTTAGCATAATGTTTTGTGTATTGATCCAATTGATGTGAGGCCACTTCCATTAGAAATATAAGATATAAGGCTATAACTTTCATGTTTTGAGTTTTGTTCAAATTTTTAGGGAAGATGAGTCAAAAGTGGCCGGAAGTGTGTCGTGTGTATCGTTGTTCTAGCACTGACACATGTTGGGAGAATGAGCATAAATTTTTACTCAAACCTTCAAATGACATGAGGTTAATTGGAGATGCAAGCCAAGACATAGAGTTACAATTTTCATGTTTACCATGTTTCCTAATTATGAAGGAAAGAGGCATTTCTGGAGCAATATTTGAGTAAGTTGCGAGCAGAACGCTGCTGGTGGCAGCGCCCAGGGCCGAAGCTCTGGCGCCTAGGCACTTCCAGCGCTGCCAAACACAAAGGGCAGGCTACGCAGCGCCAAGGAATGGCGCCGCAGTGCTAATAAGTGCAGAAGTGCCATTTTAAAACACGTTTTTAGGCACTAAAAGGTTTATATATTGCATTGGATATGGCTTATTCTTATTTCCAATTTCTTTTCTCTTCTCCTTGATCGATCAAACCCTTCCTCCCTCAAGTTTTTCTTCCCTTCAATTCTTCACTCCAAATTTATGGATTATAGTATATTTCTTAGTTGCTCCTACCTAAATCTTCAAGCTTCAATGTAAAAACTTACTATTCTTGGAGTTTATATGGGTTTGGAGTATTAAGGGTTAAGTTGGGTTCATGGTTCGTTGGATTATTGGAGATGATTTATGATTATGATTATGATTATTGTTGTAAGATTCATTCAAGATCACCATAGCCATAATAGTGATTGTGGGTAGTAAGTGAAAGCTCTTCTTTATGCTCACATGATTTATATATGTATCAAGCCATGTTATTGTTAACTAGCTCCTTCTATTGACATATAATTGATATGTATATTGTTATATATATTCATTATTCCAAGATTACTATTGAATTCATTGACAAAGGAGCTAGTAACTCATTGTTCCTACCAAGTGTTTGATGTATTGTCTCAATGAAGTTTCTTATAATTAAAGCCAAGGAATGATAGTAATTCATGCATGTCATTGGCCAATCACATGATTATGAAGTATCTCTCACAGTTTTGATATTTATATCAAAGAGATACTTGCCACAAGTCACAGGTCACAGGTCACAGCACTGTCATTTCCTTCTTTTAATTCATGACATGATACCCTTTACATTGATTTGAGACTTATGATTCATTCTTCATTCTCATTGCCAAAATTCCATTGCCATAGCCATGTTTTGAGCAAAAGATATATATGTAATTGCTACGTACAGCTTTCTATTTACTGAGTTTATTCTCATTCCAGTTAATGTCATGTGATGCAATTGATAAAAAGGGCTGAAATGGATTGTTCGAGGCGGGAGAAGTCATATAAAATGCCATGGGAAAGACTTTTTGGTTATGTCACTTTAAATTGTGGTGGAGTGAACTTATGTAAAGCTTTAAAATATCATGTATTTTGGTAATGAATGATGGGAAAGCTTTGTATTGGCTTTTGATTATGTATAGATAATATGTTGTGACTAGTAATGTTGCTAGTTTTAAGAAATGGTTATAATGTAAATGCTATTTAGTACTTTCCCTTTTAAATGAAATGCTTCCGCGTACATTATTTCTATTAAATGTTATTGTCATGGGAGTGGGTTGTTTCAATTGGTATCAGAGCGAAAGTTTTTGGACCATATATGGCTTTTTCTACCTAGGACAATCCGGTATGTTTTCGATCCTGCATCTATTGATTTTAACATTGAGAGTTGATCATATTCCATTGTTATTGATGTATTCTTTCTTCATATCTATGTTGAAGTGAGCTTATGTGTAGGAAATGCCTCCTAAATGAAAGGTTACTGAAGGGGATCATAGGACCCCTACCACTGATAGGACTACCAACGTTGTAGATGAATTAAGTAAATTAATAAAAGAACAAGCGAAAGTTCATGGTGAACAAATTCAACAGTTGTTGAGCCTACATACCTTAACCCAGGGTCATGGTCAAGGAAGAGGGCATAGTAGAGTGGAAAGCACCGAAGGTAGTTCTTATGAAGTATTCAGGTGATTGAACCCTCCCGAATTTGTTGGTGGTGCCGATCCTCTCATAGATCTTGAATGGGTTAAATCATGGAGGTTATATTTGACTATGTGAAGTTCACTGATCGAGATAGAGTGAGCTGTACCGTGTTTATGCTAGTGAAAGATGCCCGCATCTGGTGGGAAGCTACTAAAGTGACTGTTAATGTCCGTGAGTTAAAGTGGGAGGAATTCAAGGAGTTATTTTATGCCAAGTATTTTTCAAGAGAAGTGAAAGCTAAGAAAGTGATAGAATTTCTTGAATTGAGACAAGATTCCTTGTCTGTTGCTGAATATACCTTGAAATTTGAAGAAGGATGTGTGTTTGTTCCGTTCATTGCCGAAAATGATAAAGAAAAAACAGAACACTTCCTTTGTGGGTTGAAACCAGAAATTCGAAGGGATTTTCATATGGCCAAGTTGATCACTTATCAAGACATTGTTGAAAGAGCCTTACTTGCCGAGCACGATGAACACGAAATTGAAAAGGAGCGGCAATTAAGAAGGCAAGCTTATCAAGCTAGAGGGCAAGGGACAAGTGCTGGTACTCGAGGTGGTCACAAAGGAAAAGACAAGATGGAGCAACACAATAAACCTTCTGCGCCTTTTTCAGAGATGGAATGACCATTATGTCCTAAGTGTGGCAAGCCACACAAAGGTGAGTGTTTAGAGGGAGTGGCCGATGTAATCGATGCAAGGAAATGGAGCATATAGCACAAAAGTGTCCTCTCTATTCTGACAAAGGAAAGGTTCAAGGCAGGATTTTCACAATGACAAAAGAAGGTGTCAATCCTGATTCTTCAGTCATATCAGGTAATATTATCATATCTAGGAAGGAAGCCCTTACCTTGATTGACACTGGAGCAACTCATTATTTTATGTCTAAAGTATTTATGCATTCTTTATCTCGTGAACCTACTATTATGTCTTTACATTCCAATATTATGATGCCCTCTGGTGATGAGATTTGTCCTACGAGTATCCTTAAAGCATGTCCAGTACAGATGGGTACGAGATTGTTATATGCTGATATTATTGTAATTCCGATGGTTGCTTTCGATGTTATTTTGGGTATGGATTGGTTATACGCTTATCGTGCAGTAATTGATTGTGTGGGAAGACCGTGAAGTTTGTAATTGATGATGTGGGGACCCGGACGCTAATCATGTTCTTAATCATCATTGGGACAATTTAATCAATTATAATCAACAGGGTATAAAATTTTTTTTTTAAATTGCGGAACGTAATGGTATTCAGTCTAATATACATGTCAGTATTAAAGTACAAGTCTTGTACTATATACAATCATTCAAACTAAGGTTTAACAACTAAATATCAAGTGTACAAACCCTATCTCTAATCAAAGTCCGTAGTCTCCACTCTAATCACGATCTCTCTTCATCTCCTCGACCCTGATCCAGTCCCACCTGTTGCCATACACACATACAAACACGACAACAGCCGGATAACTCCGGTGAGAAATATATCCCAGTATAAATCAACGAAAAATGCAATCATATAAATAATGTAAAAGCATGTAACAGATATCAGTCATATGTATCAATTCTGAAAACATAATCACTATAAAACTGTCAATCAATTCATGATTCCATATCTCAGACTAGACTCATTCCTAGTCTAGGGATCCCAGTTTCCAGACGATGGTATTCCTATATCGACCAACAGTAATTGAAGTAACTCCGATTCTATCCAAGTCGATATAACCAAACATCCAGTGTCTTGACCTATCCGTCACAGACCGTGGCACTATCGCCAATACACTACCTTGTGACATCGTGCAATGTGCCCGTGGCGATCCCACCACTATCAGGCACTTCTGTCACAAGATCACTCGTCTAATACTCGTCTAATACATACTCTCTATAAATCAATAGAACAAGCATATCAAATTAAATCAATGCCTATAATAACAATAAGTATGTGATATAAGGAAAACTCAAGTATTTCCTACTTGAGTCGATCTCTCAATATCACATTGACTTATACCTTTCTTTTGTTGCAATTCTGACGACGTTCCCGTTTGGAATTCAAAGTATGTCAATACACGATCTGGCAATGGACAATATCAATTAATCCCATATAAATATACTGTTAAAATCAATACCAATCTGATCAATCTGGATTTAACTCAAAATCAACGGCATAATGGGACAATCTCGATATCCCCGTTAATACAACATCAACATATAACAGTTACAATATATAATCAATATCCAATACAATCTGTAATCCAACCATAATCCAAATCTGTCCAATACCACTCAATATAATCTGAAAAATCATAACAAATTAATCAATCTGTTTCTTAATCTGACTTCGAATCTATGATGTCTAGCATGTCAAGAACATCATATATGAATCATATTCAATTCTGACAATAGCATAATTTCAAAACATATCAAAACGTAACAAAACTTACGTCCAGTTGGAGCCTGCGTCGATAGGAACACCGTACTGAAGTCGGATTCAAAATCTAACGGGCGGATCGAAATATAAAGGCGTAAGGATTTTCTATAACTTCTCTCGTTCCTTTTTCTCGATTCTTTTCCTTTCCCTTCTCATTTCTGAAGGACTAAGGTTGTTTATATATATATCACTGCATGATCAAGGTAAGTGGCTTCATTTTCGCTCAACACGTCTCGCGCATATGCGCGACCCGCCTCGGCGCATATGCGCGCGACATTATGTCTCGGCTCGTGCCTTCCCGTCAGCTCGTGCATATGCGTGCCCTTCATCCACGCATGTGCGCGATATTCTCTGGAATTCACATTTGGCTACTGAATACCCCGCGCATATGCGCGCCAACTCTTGGCGCATATGCGCCACATTCTCTGGACCCGGTATATGGAAATGCATCTCCTCGCGCATATGCGCGCCCTCAAGCCGCGCATGTGCGCGCAAAAAGCTTCTCGCACAGATCGCGCATATGCGCGCTATCTCGTCCCTCATATGCGCGCTGCGCGAGACCTTCGGGTCTCACACCCTACTCAACTTATGTCATGCCAATTCTTTCCTCGAAGTGGTCCGTCTATCATCCGATCAAGTTATAAATGAATCAATCTCAGATTACAGTGATAAAAATCTCAGACATTATAGATGATCATGAGAATAATGCCATTGTTGGTCTAGGTTCATCGATAAGTACTCCCATTATTTCTTGCTTGCAAGCTATTAAATTGTTGAATAAGGGATGTATTAGTTTTCTAGCCTTAGTGTCGGATGTGAATAGGGACAGTACTGTGAAATTACAGAATATTGAAGTGGTTCAAGAATATCCTGACGTATTTGCTGATGATGTGCTTGGCTTACCTCCTGATCGAGAGGTAGAGTTTGTTATTGAATTGAGTTCAGGTACTGCCCCAATTTCTAAAGCTCCGTACAGAATGGCTCCAACTGAAATGAAAGAATTGAAGAATCAATTGCAGGAGCTATTAGATAAAGGGTTTATCCGTCCTAGTTCATCGCCATGGGGAGCTCTAGTGTTGTTCATGAAAAAGAAGGATGGATCGTTGAGGTTATACATTGATTATCGAGAACTCAACAAGGTAACTATTAAAAATAAATATCATTTACCTCTAATCGATGATCTGTTTGATCAATTGCAAGGAGCCACCGTGTTTTTAAAAATCGATCTTCGATCCGGATATCATCAATTGAAGGTAAAAGCGGAGTACATCGAAAGCAACCATCGGAATTATGAATTTCTGGTGATGTCGTTTGGACTAACCAATGCTCCTTCAGTTTTCATGGATTTGATAAATCGTGTCTTTAAGCCGTATTTGGATACTTTTTTAATTGTTTTCATTGATGACATCTTGATCTACTCAAAGACACGTGATCTTCATCGTGAGCATTTGAGGATTGTGTTGCAGCTATTGAGGGATAAGAAATTGTATGCCAAGTTAAAGAAATATGAGTTCTGGTTGGAGCAGGTGGCATTTTTGGGCCATATTGTTTCAAAAGAAAGAATTTCGGTAGCTCCTTCTAAGATTGAAGCTATTAAGCAATGGTCCATTCCAAAGATAGTTTCAGAGGTACGGAGTTTTCTTGGTTTGGCAGGGTAGTACAGACGATTCATAGCAGATTTTTCAAAGATAGCTTTGTCATTGAAAAGTTTGACACGAAAAGCTACAAAGTTCGAATGGACCATTGAGTGCCAACAAGCGTTTCAAACTTTGAAAGATAAGTTAACTTCTGCCCCTGTATTAGTACTACCTTGTGGTACTGAGGATTTTGTTGTGTATGCAGATGCTTCAAAGTAGGGGTTAGGTGCTGTATTGATGCAACGTGGGAAAGTGATCGCTTATGCTTCTCGCCAGCTAAAAGAATACGAGAAGAATTATCCCACGCATGATTTGGAGTTTGCGGCTGTGGTTTTTGCCTTAAAGATTTGGCGACATTATTTATATGGTGAGAAATGTGAAATTTTTACAGACCATAAAAGTTTGAGTTATTTGTTTTCACAGAAAGAATTAAATATGAGGCAGCGTAGGTGGTTGGAACTAATGAAAGACTATGATTGCACCATTAGCTATCAACCTGGAAAAGCTAATATTGTTGCAGATGCTCTAAGCCGTAAATCAGTTCTTTATTGGGTTCCATGATTCAGAAATCGTTGTTACTTGATCTGCAAAGGAACGAAATAACTCTGGTATCTCCCGGTACAGTAAATCAGTTATCTGCATTAGTTCTTCACTCTACTTTGATTGATCGAATTTTAAAGGAACAACAACTAGATCTTCTGTTATTAGAGTTAAAGAATAAGAGTTATCTGATAGGAGTTTCTGAATTTGGTTTGAATTGTAATGGGTTATTGACCTTCCGAGATAGAATATGTGTTCCTAAAGGTGATGACATTCGGAAAGATATTCTTATTGAAGCGCATACAGCTCCATATTCGGTACACCCTGGCAGTACCAAAATGTTTCAGGATCTTCGACGTCTTTATTGGTGGCCAAGTATAAAGATAGATATCATGTTATTTATTTCTGAATGTCTGACGTGTCAACAGGTTAAGATTGAACACCAAAGACCTGCTTGAACTTTGCAATCTCTCCCTTTACCTCAATGGAAATTGGAACACATCACCATGGACTTCGTAACAGGACTTCCAAGAACACCAAAGGGTTACAACTCCATTTGGGTAATTGTTGACATGTTAACCAAATCGGCCCATTTTCTTCCGGTCAAGACGACGTTTACAATGAACCAATATGCTGAAGTCTATGTAGCTGAAATTGTAAGACTCTATGGAATCCCTGTGTCAATCGTATCTGATCGTGACCCGAGGTTTAATTCTAAATTCTGGAAAAATTTTCACAGAGCCTTGGGCACCAAGTTGGCCTTTCAGAGTGACGGGCAATCCGAAAGAGTAATTCAAATTCTGGAAGATATGTTACGAGCTTGTACAATTGATTTCCCAGGAAGTTGGGATTCCAAATTGCCTCTTGTTGAATTTACATATAACAACAGCTATCAGTCTTCAATCGGCATGGCACCCTACGAAGCTTTATATGGAATAAAGTGCCGATCCCCATTGTATTGGGAAGAAGTAGGTGAAAGGAAGATGTTGAGCCCGGAGTTGGTTCAACAAACAGTAGATGTTGTGGCATTTATCCAAGAGCGAATGAAGAATGCTCAGCCTAGACAGAAAAGTTACGCTGATGTTCGTCGACGGCCTTTGGCATTCGAGGTTGGTGATCATGTGTTCAATAGAATAGCTCTTTTCAAAGGAGTGATGCGTTTTGGCAAGAAAGGTAAGTTAAATCCTCGATACATTGGGCCGTTTGAAATTCTTGATAAGATTGGGGACCGAGCCTATCGTCTTGCATTGCCACCAGACATGGATCGAATGCACAATGTCTTTCATGTGTCTTTGCTACGCAAATATCTTCCCAATCCATCTCATTTCCTTCGACATGAATCCTTATACCTTTTACCTAACCTAAGCTACGAAGAAATTCCGGTTCAAATTCTTGATCGCAAAGTTAAAGGGCTAAGGAACAAGGAAATTGGACTTGTAAAAGATCTATGGTGTAATCAAGTGATCGATGAGGCTACATGGCAACCGGAAGAGGAAATGAAACATCGTTATCCAAGTTTATTCGACGGTAAGTAAATTTTGGGGACGAAATTTTTGTAAGGAGGGGAGCTTGTAATAGCCCAACCTTTATCATGTTAATCTCTATGGTTTAATATTGTTATGATCATGTTTACTGATTTCATGGTTGAGATTATGTTAAATGGTTATTGTTTATGGTGTTGTTTATTGAAATGAGATTAGTGTTGTTTATTGAAATGAGATTAGAATGGTTATGGTAATGTTTCTTGGAATAGTTGTTGGAGTTATATTATATAATTGTGATTGGGAATAATAATGAATGGGTAGAATAGAAAGTACATCTTGAGCCAAATAGGAAATGGAAGTGCAGAAACAATATGAAAAATGTGGCCGTAGTTGTGATTTTTAGCATAATGTTTTGTATATTGATCTAATTGATGTGAGACCACTTCCATTAGAAATATAAGATATAAGGCTATAACTTTTATGTTTTGAGTTTTGTTCAAATCATTAGGGAAGACAAGCCAAAAGTGGCCCGAAGTGTGTCGTGTGTCTCGTTGTTCTTGCACTGACACATGTTGGGAGAATGAGAATAACTTTTTTCTCAGACCTTCAAATGACATGAGGCTATTTTGGAGATGCAATCCAAAACATAGAACTACAACTTTTATGTTTACCAATTTTCCTAATTATGAAGGGAAGAGGCATTTCTAGAGCAATATTTGAGGAAGCTGCGCAGAACGCCGAAGCTCTGGCGCCTAGGCGCTGCCAGGGCCGAAGCTCTGGCGCCTAGGCGCTTCCAGGCAGCACCGCAAACACGAAAGGCAGGCGCCGCAATGGCGCCGCGGCGCTAATCAGTGCAGATGTGCCATTTTAAAACACGTTTTTAGGCACTAAAAGGTTTATATATTGCATTGGATATGGCTTATTCTTATTTTCAATTTCTTTTCTCTTTCCCTTGATCGATCAAACCCTTTCTCCCTCAAGTTTTTCTTCCCTTCAATTCTTCACTCCAAATTTAAGGATTATAGTATATTTCTTAGTTGCTCCTACCTAAATCTTCATGCTTCAAGCTTCAAGGTAAGAACTTACTATTCCTGGAGTTTATATGGGTTTGGAGTATTGAGGGTTAAGTTGGGTTCATGGTTCATTGGATTATTGGAGATGATATATGATTATGATTATTGTTGTAGGATTCATTCAAGATCATCATAGCCATCATAGTGATTGTGGGTAGTAAGTGACAACTCTTCCTTATGCTCACATGATTTATATATGTATCAAGCCATGTTATTATTAACTAGCTCCTTCCATTGACATATAATTGATATGTATATTATATATATTCATTGTTCCAAGATTACTATTGAATTCATTGACAAAGGAGCTAGTAACTCATTGTTCCTACCAAGTGTTTGATGTATTGCCTCAATGAAGTTTCCTATAATTAAAGCCAAGGAATGATAGTAATTCATGCATGTCATTGGCCAATCTCATGATTATGAAGTATCTCTCACAGTTTTGATATTTATATCAAAGAGATACTTGCCACAGGTCACAGGTCACAGCACTGTCATTTCCTTCCTTTAATTCATGACATGATACCCTTTACATTGATTTGAGACTTATGATTCATTCTTCATTGTCATTGCAAAAATTCCATTGCCATATCCATGTTTTAAGCCAAAGCTATATATATGTAATTGCTACGTACAGCTTTCTATTTACTGAGTTTATTCTCATTCCAGTTAATGTCATGTGATGTAGGTGATAAAAAGGACTGAAATGGATTGTTCGAGGCGGGAGAAGTCATATAAAATGCCATGGGAAAGACTTTTTGGTTATGTCACTTTAAATTGTGGTGGAGTGAACATATGTAAAGCTTTAAAATATCAAGTATTTTGGTAATGAATGATGGGAAAACTTTGTATTGGCTTTTGATTATGTATAGATAATATGTTGTGACTAGTAATGTTGCTAGTTTTAAGAAATGGTTATAGTGTAAATGCTATTTAGTACTTTTCCTTTTAAATGAAATGCTTCAGCGTACGTTATTTTTATTAAATGTTATTGTCATGGGAGTGGGTTGTTTCAATCTCACTACTAGCCACATTGGTGCAACTTCCCCCATCTATGATAAGATTGCAAACCTTGCTATTCACAAAACATCTAGTATGGAACAAGTTTTCCCTTTGGTTAGTCTCCTCCTCCTTGACTTGGGCACTCATGATACGCCTAGTCACTATTGCTTCACCTACAACCGCGCCATAACCCTCATCAGGATCCTCTAACGCAGGCATCTCATCATCATCACTTTGTCATCCCCCTCACTTTGTGACTCATATTCACCATAGTCATTTAAAATCATTATCTTTTTATTAGGACATTGACTAGCAATATGACCTAACTCTTGACACAAAACATTTAGTATCTCTAGATCGATTAAGAGGAGTTTCAGATTTCCCTTGCACTCCTTGTTTAGGCGCCTCTTGTTTGGTCTCAATCTTGGGCTTGGTTACCACCTTATTCTCCTCACGTTTCACCACATTTGATCGCCAAGAAGATGATGAACCCCCAATTTGATTGGTGCGGCCAACTCCACGCCTCTTGAGTTGTTGCTCCACATTTATGGCCATTTGCACCATTTCGTCTAGATCCAAGTAGTGCTAAAACTCCACTTGATCTTGAATCTCCATGTTCAAACCACAAAGAATACGAGCCATCGTCGCCTCACTATCTTCCTCAATATTTTCCCTAATCATGGCTATTTCCATCTCCTTATAGTAGTCCTCAACACTCTTTCACCCTTGCCTCAAAGTTTGTAGCCTCTTAAACATCTCTCTATAATAGTGATTGGGCACAAACCTCTTTCTCATGACCCTCTTCATCTCATCCCATGTTTCAATGGGTCTCTCATTATACCTCATCCTAGTAGTCACTAGTTGATCCCACCAAATGAGAGCATAGTCTAGAAATTCAACCACCGCCAACCTAACCTTCTTTGGTTCAGAGTAGGGGTGACATTCAAACACAAACTCTACCCTCTTTTCCCATTCTAAGTAGGCCTCCGGATCAGAATTCCCATGGAACGAAGGAAATTTCATCTTAATACTACCCATATTACCATCCTCCCTATGCCCATCATTGTATCTACCTTTTTCGGCTTCTCTTTTTCCTCTACCAAATCCTCTACATCTTTCATTCCTACCCCAATTTTCATTTTGTCTCTCCTCATCTCCTCCCAAATCATAATCTTCCTCTTCTTCTCCTCTACCCAAATTTTTAGGCTTAGATATATTTCCACTAGTACTAACTTCAAACCTACTCATCCTCTCATGTAATGGCTCCAACTCAACCCTCATCATCCTACTAATATGTCCAAACAACGCCTCCATTTGAACTTTAGACAACCCCGGGTTCGAACTATCTCCTACCTCCCTCTCTATTTAAATTTCAGATTTGTACCTGCAAGAAAACGTTAGTAGAAAACACAATATATTCCTCACTCAAATGCTCACGGTCACTCCAAAAAAAGTTTGCTCGTCTCTCCTCTCTTATTATTTTTTGCTCACAACAAATACTCGCTAGTCACTCCAAAGAAAAATTCACTCGCACTCAAGTAATTTCACTCAAATTTGATAGTATTCTTGAAAGTGTGCTCAAACTTTGTATTCGTATATCAAACAATCAAGTTCAACTTGTGAACAAATGTGATCGACTCACTTGGACTGCGTAGACAACCAATTTGAAGATAAATAATTTTTTTCTTTGACTGTGTGAGGCACTTGTATATGACTCACAAAAAAGTATAGAACAAAATAGCAAAAAGAAATAATGGTGAATTTTCGGATAAAAGAACGAATAATAAAATTTCTTGAATTCAATGAACCTAAGCTCTGATACCAAATGATATGAATCATCGTACGAACGAATAGCAAACACGATTAAATATGAATCGCGCCCTCAATTCAATAACGAACAAGAATTGTTTGTTGTGTCCCGATATTTTAATTCAAGTGTAGGCGTGATTTTCACCCTTACACTACGTGGTTTAGTGATAAACAATCACAAAAGAAACAATCGAACCTTCAAAAAACTCGTTTTTGACAATCTGCGTAAGACACGATCGACAAACGCCACAAATTTAAAAACTTTGATAAGTTTGATTTTGAAGACAAAGCTAAAGCCTTGAAAAAGTTGAGAGAAACTCAAACTATTGTATAAACTCAATAATATTCTCCATAATTGTTCATGATTTTCGTCCACATACATAATAATCAAGATATCAAAAAGATAAGTTGCCAAAATAATTGAAATTCAAAACTAGGAAAAAGATCTGCGCCACGCGCATATGCGCGAAAGTCTCTACATGTACGCTGCACAATTTCCCCTCGCGCGCATATGCGCGAAGTTCTCTGTTCAAATTTTCAGTGTCCAGCACCTCTCGCGCATATGTGCGCGAGCTCGGCGCATGTGCGTGAGCTCGCGCATATGTGCGCGAGCTCGGCGCATGTGCGTGAGCTCGCGCATATGCGCGCCCTATCTTCGCGCATGTGCACGAGATCTTCTATCCAGATTTGCACTCCGTTTTGCGTGGTTGCTTGAATAATGTTCACATGATCCCCATGCATCACGAACCTTTCATCACTCTGTATCTCGCTTGTAAATCTGTCTTCTTTGCTCATAAGCCGCCCATTCAATGCTTCTTTGAACCTTGATAAACATAAAAATTATACATTAAATAAATGTTTTATGATATAAATTTATAGTTTTTGTTTTATTAAATGTTTAAATATTATATGTTTTATAATAAATTTTATAAAAAATAAGTTGTTGTGTAATTATAAGTTTTTACTATTTTTACAGGTTCGATAAAACGAGAATAAACTTGGCGTTGCAAATGGGATTAAGATGATTCTTGGACCTGTAGAAAGTTGATGATAATATCTACAATATTGGTGACAAACATGAGATAAAAATATTTCACAATTGGGATCAAATTAAGCAACAAATAAAGTTATCGAAGGAGTGTCAGTTTTACCATGCTCTAGTATTTTAACCATATCTCTCAAACTACTTGGTCAAATGCTTAAAATAAAATACCACAATTCAAACAACTCAATTATCCACATGTTTTACTTTATGTGGAGAAGAAAATTCGGATGAGAAGATTTTCAAAAGTGATGTGTAATATGATATAATTTCTTGGAACACCAATGAAGACTTTTGTGTAAAAAAATAATATTTTATTTGAGGTTGTCTCCTCCAATTTGGCTATAAATAAGGGTGCATTGTAATGAATTGAGATATCCCTCATTCTATGAACATATCTTTGAGTTCATAATATTTCTCTCTTTATTTTTCCTTTATTTCATCATTTAAAAATAATTAACATGTTAATTTCATATTCAAAGTTTTATACTTTGAATAATGAGTAGCTAACTTCCCAATGTTGAGATGAAAAGGTGAAGCTCTTGGTATGATAATAATGTTATTAAAAGGTAATAATCTATGTTTTATATTATTTAATCATTATTTATTATTTATGTTATATTTATTTATTTAAGCATTTTTATACCTTACTTATAAATGAGAGTTTTGATTTATTGTTACTATATGTAAATTCTTGATACCATTTCAATGTTTGTTTGGTTTTACCAACCATTTAAAGTGGATGCCTTGATTTATTATATATCAATATATAATATTATTAATTTCTTGGTAGCATTTAAATGTTAATTTGGTTTTACCAACCATTTAAAATGGGAACCTTGATTTATTGTTTACAAATATATATAGCACAATAAATACTTGACAACATTTATAAATTTTTATATATATTTTATACTTATAAGAAAATAGTATATAACATAATATAAATATGATTATTTAATATATTGGAACCATTTTATTAAGTGGATTTCAATAATGTTCATTAATGTTAACTTTATTAAAATTTCAAGAGTGGATCCTCTAATCTAAACTACTTAAATTAAAATTTGAACAATTAAAAATTACCAATTAAATATTCAAACAATTAAAAGAAAAACAAAAACAAAAATAAAAACAAAAAGACATTGTAGTGGACTTGTAATTACCGTAGCTTCCCTGTGAATACGATATCGGACTCACCGAATTATACTACTTGCGGACAACCTGCTATTGGGAGTGCAACAATCAAAGTCACAACAAGTTTTTGGCGCCGTTGCCGGCGAAGTATAATTTAATTTCAAGTCTATTTAATTTTCTTTCTTTGAATTTTTTATTGTTTTTGTGTGTTTTTCTTCTTTTTCTTTTACATTTGCATGAGCATTATTTGTTCACGTACACTTATTGTTCGACTCATTCGAAATAACCCTTTATTTTTACAAAACATGGCGGAAAAACCCATCCAGGAAAATGAAGATGAAATTCAATCTCAACATGATCATGATTGACGAAGAACACTTAGAGATCACATGAATCCTACACGTACTAGTGCACCTTCATGTCTAGTTTTTCCCCCTGATGCATCTCATTTCAATTTTAAGACTAGTATTATCCAACTTTTACCCAACTTTCATGGCTTAGATTCTGAAAATCCATACAGGTATTTACGAGAATTTGAAGAAGTGTGCAACACATATAATGATCTAAATTGTAGCATGAACACCATTCGACTTAAGATTTTTCCTTTTTCTTTAAAAGATAAAGCTAAAACTTGCCTACAAAATCTTAGATCGGGATCCATTCGAACTTGGGATGAATTGCAACAACAATTTTTGAAAAAGTTTTTTCCATCTCAAAGAACAAATTCTTTCAAAAGGCAAATCATCACTTTCACTCAAAAACAAGGAGAAAATTTTTATCAGTGTTGGGATAGATATAAAGAATTGCTTAATCTTTGTCTACATCATGGTTTTGAAATTTGGAGAGTTGTTTCTCAATTTTATGAAGGCTTAACACCTAAAGATAGGCAAATGGTTGAATTTATGTGTAATGGAACATTTGAAGATAAAGATCCAAACGAGGCAATTGAGTATCTCGATTCATTAGCTGAAAATGCTCAAAATTGGGACACTGTAGGTACAATCGAACCATCAAACAAGATTCAATCTCCCACATCTGGTGGAGGTATGTATACCCTCAAAGATGAACATGATCTGCAAGCTAGATTTACCTCTTTGTCAAGTAAAGTTGAAGCACTTGAATTGAAAAAGAATAGTCAATTAAAATGTAGAACCTGTAAATTAGACTACGTATAAGCCATGCATAATTCTAGTATTTAAATAAAAATGATTTTTATTGCATGAGTATTTAAATTCTTTTCTTTAAATTTATTTATTTTACGTAGTAGTTAATTGTCACCGTTTCAGTTAAATAAGTGAGGCCGGACTGGAGATGGAGTATAGAGATAAGTTAATAAAGACTTATTTAAGAAATGGTAATTTAGCATGTTAGTAAATATAATTTAAAAAGTTGGCATGCATGCAAGTTATTGAATTTCTTTGGCATTTTAATTAATTTTTAAAGCATTAAATACATGTTTATTTAAGTAAATTGTGTTTAATTATTTTTATGCATTTTATGCATAATTCATGCATGTTAAAATTTATTTCATGTTATTTTATAAGTTCATGCATTAAGGTTTCTAGGTGCATTTCACGCCCGAACGAGGATTGGAGACCGGAGAATTTTCACGAAAATTATTTTATTACATGATTAATTTTTATTAATTATTATAAGATGTTTTAAAGATATTTTTCAAGAATTGGGAATTTTTGGGTATTTTTACCCGCATGATTTTTAATTGTTACGGTACGCAAATTTTATTGAATCGGGGGACTTTTTAATGGTTCGGCTATTATTTTCAAAATTTTTCCAACTCTAAATATTTTTCGAGAGTTGGTTTGAGCTTAATGGGCCTACTTTTGAGTTTATAGGGCTTAATCATCTTTTTAATCTTTGATTAAACAATTTAGGCCCATTAACTAATATTTTATCTATATAATTAACCCTTAAACACACCATTACCCTAAACCTAATTACGTTACACAGCCGACAACCCCTTTCAGCATTCCCCACCCTCGGTTTCAGAATTCAACAGCTGAAGGCTTCGGCTCTTTCTTGATTTGCAAGGGAAAAACTTCATCCGGGTCTCCATTTGCATCATTCTTGTCTTCAAATCACCAAGGCACGTATTGTATCCATCATTTTCTCATCACACATGTCATTCATACTGATTGTATATATATATTTACGCACGTAACTTTCGATCCAAGCATGAACAAGTAGGAGTTTCGGTTTCTTCATGTATTTGCGCAGCCTATGAACTGTACTCACGTTTTTGTTTTGTTGCAAGGGGCTGCCGTGTTAGGTTGGTAAGGGGCTGTCTAGATCGTGACTGATAAGATGTAAATGCTGGTGTGTAGATTGGTCGAGTGTTGATGTGTTGGAGTGGAAACTCGATCGGACCATGTGGAGGAGCAAGGGTCTCGGTAGGAGGTGTGGGTTGTTTCCTTGGTTGCTAACTGTTAGATGCGTGGCGAGGCTGAGAATTTGGTGCTGTTAGGTGTTCCTTGGTGTCTGGTCTAGGCCCACAATAAATGGGTTCATGGCTGGAACGAGAGGTATAGCTTGAGTCGTGGGTTTTGAGGAGAATGGGTGCATGAGGTGGTTGGTTATGATAGGACCGAGAATTGATTTCAAGTTCTGGGAATTTCAGCCGAGGTTTAACAGCTTAATGACATTAATTTAGGACCTATTAAGTTTTTGGAAATTATGGTAAAAAGTTGGGAAAAATTTAGTTAAGTTTCGAGTCGGTTCGGGTTAAAACCGGGACCCCGGTCCAAGTTTTTAAAACAAATTGGTTAATTTGTGAATTTGGGCTCGAGTTTACGCCTAAGAATATTTTAACAATGTTTTGGGGATAATTTAAGGAGTATGGTGAGTTTCGGGTCAATTTTAGAGGTCCAGGGTTGAAACGATAATTTTCGGGTTTTCAGGGGCAAAATTTGAGGTCAAGGGTTGAAACGATAATTTTCGGGTTTCCAGGGGCAAAATGGTCATCTTGCACCCGGGGTGAGATTTTAGTCCTTGCAGCGCTCTGAGCACAAATCATGATATTTTTAAATGTTCATGCATCACATTTACGATTTTTATGCCATTATAATAATTATGGTGCATGCTTGGTTTAAAGGAATTAAGAGAGAAAAGTAAGAACGTGAAGAGCACTCCGTCTCCGCCGCGCCGCGTCGTTATTTCGTTTGTTTTCTGTCAAAACAAACCAAGGCATGTTTATATCTTCTTTCACTCTTCAATCAAGCCATATAGGTATTTTTAAATATCACAAATACATGATTTTAATGCAAGAAGATCGAAATTGTTCATATTTAATTATGTTATTTATTTATATCACGTGCAAAAATATTCATTTCGAGATTTATTTGATATTGCTTGTGGTCACTTTACTACATGGGATCATTATTAAATCCGCTCGCCAGTTACCGGTCCGGTCGTCAGTTACCGGTCAGTTCAGTTGTTTCACCCAGTATACTGTGGCAGGAGTCTGATCAGACGTACATAATTAAATCCGATCGCCAGTTACCGGTCCGGTCGCCAGTTACCGGTCAGCTCAGTTCAGGGATCACTTGCGTAGACCATAATCTCACCAGAAAATTATTACAAGTTATTTCATTACAGGGCTCCAAGGAGCAAACATTTTCACTATGATATTTTCAGTTCAGTTATGCACGTACTATAATTACCATTGAAATGATATTTTACGTTACACCTCATTACAGGATACTTTCACTTGCATGCGACTTTATTATTTATTTACTTGTTATTTACGATATATGCATGCTGAGTCTTTAGGCTCACTAGACTTGATTGTTGTAGGTACTGTTGATGTCGGGACCGAGGGCGGGGATTAGTGAGCCAGCTCGAGTCGGCAGTAGTGGGACCTGAGGACCTCACTTTTCAGGATTTATTATTGTTATCGCTCAAACATTTTTATCTACCGTTGGATAAAATTTTTACAGTTATTTTTACAACATTAATTTCTTCCGCTGCTATTTTTAAACATGGTACATTATTTAACAGTTTATTTTATGAACTGAATATTTCATGTAGTTTAAAAAGAAAATTTTTAATTTTTCCGCAAATTTTCAAGTAAGGATTTCTAGGCCTTTACATAAAATCTGTTCAAGAAATTGCGTGTCACATCTGTGATACAAGTAATCATTCTACAA
>NC_133318.1:9317339-9321436 GCF_012295235.1 Primulina huaijiensis | reverse complement strand
AAATGCCACCGCAATGGAGTTCTCAAGATAAAAGAAAATTTTTGACTGAGGTAAAAAACTTTTATTGGGATGATTCGTATCTGTTCAAGTATTGTTCGGATCAAATTTTTTCAGCGTTGTATACCCGACAATGAGGAAAGTAGTGTCATTAAATTTTGTCATTCAGAAGCATGCGGAGGAAATTTTTCTTCAAAGAAAACTGCTGCAAAAATCTTGCAGTGTGGATTTTATTGGCCCACTTTATTCAAAGATACCCACGAAATTTGCAAGATCTGTGAAAATTGTCAAAAATTGGGTGCGATTTCAAAAAGAAACATGATGCCTTTGAATCCTATCATTGAAATTGAAATCTTTGACTGTTGGGGAATTGATTTTATGGGACCTTTTCAACCTTCGTTTGGATACTTGTATATTTTAGTTGCAGTTGATTATGTTGCCAAATGGATAGAGGCAATTCCATGTTGAACAAAAGATCATAAAATCGTCATCAAATTTTTAAAAGAAAATATTTTTAGTAGATTTGGAATTCCTCGAGCCATGATAAGTGATGGGGGAACTCACTTTGTTAATAAACCATTTTCTTTGGTGATGAAAAAATATGGTATTACTCACAAAGTAACCACTCCTTATCATCCTCAAACAAATAAAAAAGTTGAATTAGCTAATAGGGAGATAAAGCAAATTTTGGAAAAAACTGTTAACCCAAATAGAAAAGATTGATCTCTACGACTTAATGATGCACTTTGGGCATATCGAACAGCTTTTAAAACATCATTGAATATGTCTCTCTATAGGTTGGTTTACGAAAAATATTGTCATTTGCCTGTGGAATTGGAATATAAAGTTTATTGGGCGATCAAAAATTTTAATTCAAGCATGGATGATGCCAACAAATTGCGCAAATTGCAACTTAATGAACTTGATGAACTCAGAAATGACGCGTATGAGAATTCAAAGATTTATAAAGCAAAAATAAAACCTTTTCATGATAAAAAAATTCTTAGAAAATCTTTTGAGATTGGTAAAAAAGTTTTGATTTATAATTCGCGACTTCACATATTCCCAGGAAAATTACGATCAAGATGGACAGGTCCATATGTTGTAAAACATGTGTATCCTTATGGAGCTGTGGACATTGAAAATCCTAAAAATGGTGATGTTTTTAAAGTAAATGGACAAAGGCTTAAACCATTTTTAGAAAATGAAATCTTTAAAGAAGAGTTAATTTCCCTTTCCGATCCTTGATTTTTTTTATTGCAATTAATTTTGTTTTTTTTTAATTCAGGTTTCCTTAATCTTTTTATTTTCCCGGTTAAATGGCGGATAACGGTACTCCGTGGCTTTCATAGTCGGTTTAATCAGTTTCCCACAATTGCTGATAAAAAAAATCTTTTCTTTTCTTTTCAAAATGGATGAAATTCTCTCAAAAATTTGTAAATATTTTCCCTCTGTTTCCGAAAATGTTCTAAGAAAAATTTATGCAGGTAGGTGTGAAAGATTGAGATTGTTAATGCGAAAAGGAATTTCAAAAGATATTCGTCTTGTAATAGAAGCTAAGGTCCGATTAGGAGGAGAAGTTCAACAGTCATTACTCATTCGGTATATGCCTGGATTAGGAAAAAGTACTTATGAGAAAAAACGAAGGGCCAAAAGTTTAGGGGTTTGTCATAAATGTGCAAGATGGACTTGTGACAAACGATGCAGATATTTGAGATATGTTTTCAATAACAAAGAAGATAAAATTGGTTTCATTAAGAATGGGATGAGTAAGGAGTCTTTAGATAACATCTTATTGACTCTTGAGACGCATTCTAGTGGACACGTGCATATTGAACTTCTCCGTTTATGGAAACAATTCCAAGACGAGCGTCATTTTAATAGTCTTGGGAATCTTACTAAAAAATACCATGTTTGCCAATTTATAAGAAAATTGGATGGGAAGCATATCCTCGACTCATATATGGCGTTGAAGCCGTTTCTGGACGTAAAACCAGAGGAAAATTGTGAGCCACATTCACACTACTGTTTATATGCATGTGTGTTATTATTGTTTTTACTGTTTATTCTGTTTACAACTGTGACCCATAGTTTTGTCATGATAACATATAACCCATATAAAATCTCTCATCTTTCTCTCTCTTTTCGCAGACCAAAAAGAAAGTAAAAACATGGCTGGATCCTCTGCACAAACATTGAAAAATATTTGTGTATTTTGTGGGTCGAGTTTTGGAAAAAATGAAGTGTTTGTAGAAGCAGCAAATGATCTTGGAAAGATATTGGCTGAGAGAAAAATTCACTAGGTATATGGGGGAGGTAATAATATTGGGTTAATGGGATCTGTTTCAACATCTGCACATCTTGGAGGTAGTCAGATTTTGGGTATTATTCCTACAGCTTTAGCTGAAGGAAATATTACATGTGTTACGATTGGGGAGGAATTAAAAGTTTCTTCAATGTATGAAAGAATCACCAAAATGATTGAAAATTCTGATGCTTTTATCGCATTACTAGGTGGTTTTGGTACATTAGAAGAAATTTTTTACACTGTTTCTTGGGAACTACTTAATATCCATAATAAACCTGTGGGCTTGTTGAATATCAATAATTATTATGACAGTTTGTTGACATTTCTTGATAAAACTGTGGAACAGAATTTCATTTCAGAAAATTCACGAAGGATGCTCATCTCTGCTTCGACTGCCGACCAATTAATTGATGATTTGGAAGCTTTTGTTCATAAACCTGATCCGATGATAGCAAAGATCAATTGGTCGCAATCAAGCAGTAAGAAAANATACATTACATGTTTGAAAGGTTTAAATTTGAACATGTACTAATCTATCTAAGAATGTTTTAATTTTTATTTGAAAAAAAAGCCAATTTTTATATACAGATCACTATAAAAATATGTTTTATGAAATCTTTTTGAGTGATTAACCATTGTGATAAGATCATTTATTAAAGTATATGGCCCAAGATATATCTTATAAGAGTGCCTAAAATTTTAAACTCACACATATTTTGTGAGTGAGTGGAGAGGATTGAGAAAACAACTTTCGAGCATTTATTGATCATAAGAGAGGCTATCTATTGTTTAGATCTTGAGTTCTTATTTTGAAAAAAAAATTGATATTTCCTGAAAAAAAAAAAGAGAAATGTTGACGATCTTTGTTATTTCAAAGTTATATGCTACGACCCATTTACCTCTCTTAAAAAAAAGAGAAAAAAAGAAAGAAGGAAAAAAAATAGAAAGACATAAATATGTTGTAAAAATTAAATAAATATGTGGTCAATGAGCATAAACTTTGTCTGATTCTATGATGTTACGAAATAAAAGAAAAAATCTCAAAAGAAGACCAGGAAAAAAATATATATAATATAAGAATAACAAGATTTTGAATCAATGGATTTCCTATCTTTTGATTAATCTGCTCGTTTGTCTGTCTGCATTCTGTAAATCATTTTCCTGAGAATTTATCTGTATTCCAACTCCATGAGAGAAATCATTCCCCTGAATTGAAACATTTATTAACTTGTGAGGATATGAAGTTGAGACTCTTATTAGGAATTTCTGAAGGTCATGTACATTTAATTACCTGAAAATAAGCTTTGAATTGATTAGCTCAGATTATTTCATAAATTATAATTATAATGATCTTGATATAACTTTGACAGTTTTCAAATTTAATTTAAATACTTGGATAGTTTCGATTACATTTCTATTTAAATTAATCAATATGTTTGTATTGCTATTAACGCTTAAATTGCTAGGGACTAGCAATAAGCTGGTTGGGGGGTGTGATAAACATAAAAATTATACATTAAATAAATGTTTTATAATATAAATTTATAGTTTTTGTTTTATTAAATGTTTAAATATTATATGTTTTATAATAAATTGTATAAAAAATAAGTTGTTGTGTAATTATAAGTTTTTACTATTTTTACAGGTTCGATAAAACAAGAATAAACTTGGCGTTGCAAATGGGATTAAGATGATTCTTGGACCTGTAGAAAGTTGATGATAATATCTACAATATTGGTGACAAGCATGAGATAAAAATCTTCTCACAATTGGGATCAAATTAAGCAACAAA
>NC_133318.1:9313605-9317191 GCF_012295235.1 Primulina huaijiensis | reverse complement strand
AGTGGGAACCTTGATTTAGTGTTTACAAATATATATAGCACAATAAATACTTGACAACATTTATAAGTTTTGATATATATTTTATACTTATAAGAAAATAGTATATAACATAATATAAATATTATTATTTAATATATTGGAACCATTTTATTAAGTGGATTTCAATAATGTTCATTAATGTTAACTTTATTAAAATATCAAGAGTGAATCCTCTAATCTCAACTACTTAAATTAAAATTTGAACAATTAAAGATTCAAACAATTAAAAGAAAAACAAAAAGAAAAACAAAAACAAAAAAAAAAAACAAAAAGACATTGTAGTGGACTTGTAATTACCGTAGCTTCCCTGTGGATACGATATCGGACTCACCGAATTATACTACTTGCGGACAACCTGCTATTGGGAGTGCAACAATCAAAGTCACAACAAACCTCTTCAGACGTCCCCTCGTGATTGGTCCATCCGGCAACTCTAAAGGGTCCTATGCTTTCCTTGGGGCTTGACCAACCGTTTTCGCATCAGGAAGGTCTTTAACATTCAAAGAGGAACATTCAATAAAGGAACATTCTGAAACCCTTAGTCAAGTCTTTTCCTCTTTCCTATAAGGAAGGTAGCCCGGGTTCCTTATTCATTTTCATTAAACCCAAAGAGCACGTTAAAATTGCATCCCTTTGTGGTAGTAGAAGTGCCAGAATTCGAGAAGTATAGCGGAACCACTTTGATCAGTACTGCATAGTCTATCTCTTTTTTGAATCTGCTTTGGCAAAGAAAAAGAGATCATCACCAAACATAAGATGAGAAATGTATGGTCCATTGAAACCTGGATAGGGTTCCATGTTTTCTACTTGAGTCGCTCGATTTCTTTATTTTCATTCCCGGGATTCTACTTATTTATGGATTCCTTTGCGGATATTAAAAAGACGCTCTTTATTAGCATCTACTTAAGTATGGTGCAAGAGAAAGAAAGGACTTTCCCATAGAAGTAGAAGAATCGAGTAGTTTACTTTTTTTACAGTGGTGTATGTCAGGTAAAGTAGCGGAGACTTGCCGAATTGAGTGGATCGCGGTTTTGAAACGGATACCTACATGGGAAAGACTACAATCCCAGTAATAGTTGAGTTCTTGGATACCACTGTGGCAATAGTAAAGTCTTGTGGAGTTGTGTATTATCTTCCTGAAAATCCATCTTTTCGAGAGGGAGCTTTGAAGAATTTCTTGAGTAAGAAAAGAAAGAAAATGCGGATTCAATCTAAACAATGGCATAAAGCGTACCAAACTGTCTTATTGAATATATTTCTCTTGAATCCAAGTATCCAGGAGTTAGAGTTCAATATGGTTCTATAAGATCTGATCAGAGATCCGATCATGGAGGTCTCCTGCAAGACTTTTATACCCTGCACCAGAAAGAAGATCGGTTACAGTGCCCGGTTGCGCAACGGAAGTTTCAAAAATAAATTTTCATAGCATGAAAACCGATCACCTCTACTAGTAGTGTGTAGCAAATACAATAAAACATGTCATACATAGGGTGTTTTAGAAATTTTTACCTATCAATCTCTTAAAATTGATGGTGGCTCCAACTAAGATGTTAAACACCTTAGCTCTTGAATGAAAGGCTAATCTTCAAGCCTTTCCTGAGCATTCCTTGTTCAAAATAAAGCCCATCACCAACAAGCTAAATCCACCTTACACTTGCACTAGAAAATGTAAGGCATTTTTCTTTGAGACAGATGTGCTTCCTCATCAATGGAAGAAGCAAAATTAGGAGAAAAATGAAAGGGAAATTTCGGCCATCTCATGGAGGAGAGAAGGGGGAGCCTTATCTTGGTTGGGTAATAAGTGTTGTGTCTTCCAAAGGCATGCTAGCATTTAATTTGAAAAAGTTGACTCCCAACCACCTTTCTAATATGTTATTTAGGTTTGTAACATTTACAAAGTCCATGGACTATTATTTTAATATCTCAAACATATTTAAGATCATTTAAATCTTATTTGAATTTACTCAAGCCCACTAGTTAAATAATTATTTACATTTGGGCTGAAACGTCTGCCTTTTTTATTGCTTTAAAAGTACTCGAAAATTTTTTTTTTTTTTCGGCCAATAAACTAACACATGAAAATATTTTGCCCTCTTTAAAATAAACGTCAACCCACTAGCATTTAAAAATTCAAGTGAAATAGTCATAAAGTAATAGCGTCTACTGTTTGCCAAATCTAAAAGAAATAAGTTGAAAAGGTATAGCTCATACTAAGCCTCTCAAAAACTCTCAGAAACTCTCAAAAGCATAAATAAATAGTCTTAAAATCTTTAATTTAAATCATAAAGCATAATGCGGAAAATGAAACGCCGGTCCTCGGGTTGTGTGCACCTTCAGTCCAGTAGTATCACTCATCAAGACCTCCCTCAATACCACCTGCATCCATCACACCTAGTGAGTCTAAAGACTCAACACACCATAATCTTGATAACGAGTAGTATAATAATAAAATCACATGCAACAGTGAAAATACTTTTAAGTAAAATAACATTTCATGACATGCATAAACTTTAACATTATCCTCAACATGACATAAATCCTTTAATCATGATCATAAACATTTTCCTTTATCCTTAGTTGAATTCAGATCGTTAATTGTGACTATCCTCAATCCTCAAAAGTCGATGGATCCATCTACATGTAACCACAGTACTGGGCGGCGGGGGACACCAGCGACACTCTCACCGGTCAACTGGGCCCTGGCCAAGCATTATCGAATAGAAATACGATCGTCGGGGCTCCCTCTGGGGCCTTTTCCCATAAATGGGCTCCCTCTGGGGCCTTTTCCCCTCACGATATTCCCATTCTTACGTTAATCCTCATATCCTCTGTTCGTAACAATGGAAACACGATCGTCGGGCTCCCACTGGGACCATCACCCTCACGATATTGCCATCATTAACGAACTAGTCACAATCACTTCACTTCCTTCAACGTTTTTCATTCACATCACTTTATAAAATCATTAATAACATTTACCTTTTTCCCTTTTTGAAACCAAGCATGCAACATGTATTTAAATGTCTTCTTTAAATCATAAAAATTTCTAAGACATTTAAAAATCATAATTAAATCATGAGAAATTCATAAACATTTTAAAATACCATATTTAACATGAAAACAGCATTTCGGGCACTGCCATGACCTTTACTCATTTCCCGGTGTAAAAAGACCGTTTTACCCCTGGACTCGACATTTTATGATTTCGACTTTTTTCTTGATTTCATGACTCTAATATGTCCCAAATAATTATTTAAGCTTATATGAATTTTTTCGTAATTTTATTTTGCTTAAAACTTAGACTTTTTCAATTATCTTTTCTTAATTATTTTAACGGTGTTTTAATCCCGAAAAATACCAAACTTTAATATAAAATTCCTAAATTCTAAATTTAGGAATTTTATATTATTTTAGCCCTTATGGATCACGACTCGACCCCCGTGAGTCGTTTTCCAAATTTTCTTTGTTTTAAAACTCATTTTGACACCTAAACTTCGACCCCGAGCCATCTCCTAATTTTATCGATTTACCCCCAAACCATGTTGGT
>NC_133318.1:9298894-9312978 GCF_012295235.1 Primulina huaijiensis | reverse complement strand
TTTTTCAGTTTTAAAAAGGTGAGTGGCCGATTCTTTTCTTTCAAGTAGGCTAGGGTTTGTGATTTATTTTACACTTTAAATATTAGTTAAACACCTACAAGGCTTATTAGGCCTATTAAGCCATCTAATTAGGCCCATTAGTTAAATTAGAATTTAAATAAAATAATAACAAAGTTTTGATAAAATAAGTTCGTGAATTAAATAGCCGGACTGCTTAAAAGCTCGTATTTTAGTTGAAAAGCCAACACCGATAAAATTTACGTCCTGGCTTATTAAATCACCTCAAAACCCCATATTTTCAAAAATTCTAAAAGCATCAACCATATTTTAAATAATTAAAAATAATTATTTAATAAAAACATTTTACGTTTTTCAGCCTTCGGACCCCGTTCCTCGATCGTCACTTGAATATTCCTAAAAATACAATTTTATGCATGATGACAATAAAAATCTCATTTAGCATATGCACAAGTATGTCACATAATTAATTAGCAATTAAAATCAATTACTTACTCATTTTCAAATTTCCTAGATTTGCATGCGGTTGGATTACGTTGTCTAAATTTTGGACCTTACATGGGCTCTAGAAGAACCATTGTTATTTAATTAATTCAACACATAAATTAATTTAATTATTTGGACTCTACTAGGTCCACTAGTCTTTAATTAATTCAAACTTTAATTAATTTAATTTAGACCATAAAATTGTTTATGAAAATCACAATTTCTAAATGCATTATTAATTTGGCCAACTTTTCATTTAGGAACACTTCCACAAATTAAAAGTTACATTCCCCTTATAGAAGTCATACTTCTAATTTTCCATGTACTTATAAACTCCTTTATAAGCCGTTCAACACATTGAACAATTTTACTTCTCAACGGGATCTAGAAAGCTATTACTTATGTGGCCCTCAACGGTTCATTGATACAACTAGAAGTGCTTTCACATCTCAATGTGATTCGTAACTAAACATATCCTTATATGATTATACCCCAATTGCTCCATTCTTACTTATCAACTCCTTGATAATAAGAATGTCAGACCTCAAGTCTGATAGTACCCAACCAATCATGTTAAATGTCTAGCAGCATCGCTTACATGAATCCTTAGGTATCAAAAGATAGTGCCTGCAAGAACCATTCTATTATGGTTAGCGTACAGTACGGTCCCTTCATCTCATATATCCCGACCTATTCGACAACTATTGGTATATTGAGAGTTGTCAATGAATCGATAGTATGTGTCATGTCGTAGTTGCATCGATGGTGTAATATATGAAAGTCCTTTATAATTACCACCAACACTCTGATCAGAGATTTCATACTACATACACACATGATATCCATATCCGAAGGTAAGCGGTGAATCCCCGACTACAATGCATCGACTCCAATATATTTCGACAGAACACCCAACCTTGCCACCTCTTGTCCCCATAAGAGTCAGTTAACAAGTCAAAGTACAATGCTAGCACATAGAGTGTCAATGTTGTCCTGGGCTATAAGGACTAATGGTGTACAACCATAAACTAGGGCGTTTCCACTCGACAAGTGAGAACCACTTGGAAAGTCCTTTATGGAGGGTTGTTCAGTGCACTCTACAAGGAGCACCTATCTGCATGCTCGGACATCACAATGTCCCCTACCAATGAAACATGGTACTCACATCACAGATACCAGTCTCAAACTCGAGCGGCCTATATCCTTCTTAGAGACGGCTGAATCGACTTGGATCTGTTTAGAATATACAGTATTCGAAATATGAGTTTCATGATAATCATCATATGAGCATCTCATATTCTTTCTACTATTTGTATATTTAAGGACTTTATCTATGCAACTAGCATGGGTATACAGATGAAGATGTGACAAAACAATAAATTCAAATATTATTAAAATAAAGATTGTTTATACGTAGATTTTAAACATGAACCTTCGGCGAACACTTGGCTCGACGGGCACCTACGGATTTGAATCCTCGTATGAACAAAAAGCAAACACAATTTATTTGGAATCACGCCCTTGATTCAATAAATAACAAGGATCAATGTTGTACCGATCTTTTGATTCAAGCAATACGTGACCTTCACCCCTAAACTACGTGGTTTAGTAATAAACGATCACAAAGAAACAACCGAACTCAATCGAACCTTCAAAGAATTCGTCTTTAACAATCCGCGTGAGAATCGATCGACAAACACCACAAAGTTAAAAGTATGCCTACTCCCACTAGCTTGTTCATCCTTCTTAAGGAAATATGTCCTAATCGAGCATTACATAACTGTGCCGAATTTAAAATATCTTGTTTTCGCTTGTTTGTTGTTGTTATTGCTTGGACATTTTTTTGTGGAATATCTTTCAATTTTAAGTTGTAGAGATCGTTTGCAAGTTCTCTAATGCCATTCAAACATTCATTCTTGTAAATGTTGCAAACACCTTTGCTAAACAAACAAGAATATACATCTTTATCAAGCATAGAAATAGAAATAATGTTTTACACCAACTCAGGTACAGACAAAATATCTCTTAAAATTAACTTAAAAATCATTGTTCAAAAGCAAGTAAACATCTCCAACAGCCTTGGCAGCAACTCTTGCCCCATTCTCTTAGTATCCTACTTCTTCCTATCACCTGTAAATCATTATAGATATGTAGGCCACAACCGGTATCTAATACCCAAGAAGTAGAGTTAATTGAAATGTTTACTTCAATATAGAACAAACCTGAAATGTTTAATTGTATCAAACTTGCCTACTCCTACTAGCTTGTTCATCCTTCTTAGGGAAATATGTCTTAATCGAGCATGCCATAATTGAGCCGAATTTAGAGTATCTGGTTTTCGCTTGTTTGTTGTTGTTATTGCTTGGACATTGTTTAGTTGAATATCTTTCAATTTTAGGCTGTAGAGATCGTTTTCAAGTTCTCCAATACCAATCAAACATTCATTCTTGTAAATGTTGCATACACCTTTGCTAACACAAACAATAATATCCATCTTTATCAAGCATAGAAATGGAAATAATGTTTTTCACCAACTCAGGTACAGACAAAATATCTCTTAAAATTAACTTAAAAATCATTGTTCAAAAGCAAGTAAACATCTCCAACAGCCTTGGCAGCAACTCTTGCCCCATTCTCTTAGTATCCTACTTCTTCCTATCACCTGTAAATCATTACAGATATGTAGGCCACAACCGGTATCTAATACCCAAGAAGTAGAGTTAATTGAAATGTTTATTTCAATATAGAACATACCATTCCCAGAACCTTTCTGGGCAAGATATTCCCCGCAGTTACGCCTCCAATGTCCAGGCTTCTTGCAGTGATGATAGATGTCAACAGTCTTGTCAGCTTTAACTGGTGAAGTTGCCACAGCGAGACTCGGATCTTGCCTTTTCAAGGGTTTGTTCTTCTTGGGAAGTTGGAAAGAACGCTTCTTTCCCTTCCCATGTGGACCAGTCTTCGTACCAGATGAAGAACCGACTTCTCTTTCTTGATGGTGGACTCAAAGGTAACAAGCATATTCACCAACTCCTCAAGGGTTGGATCCAGCTTGTTCATGTTGAAATTCACCACAAAAAGATCAAATGAGCTAGGCCGCGACAAGAGCAACACGCAGTGGCTAACTCCGAAAGCAACATAAGATCTATGCCAACGAGCATTTCCACGAGCCCAATCATCTTTGGGCCATGCTCATGGACTGAAGCCCCATATCGCATGCGTAAAGTAATTAGATCCTTGACGGTAGAATGCCTAAGAGGTCGAGTCTGCTCACCAAAGAGCTCCTTGAGATGCATATGAATGTCGGCAGCACTCTTTGCCTTCTCAAAACGTCTCTACAGCTCTTCATTCGTAGAAGCCAGCATATAACACTTGGCTTTCAAGTCATGGTCACACCATTCCTTGTAAGTCTACAATTCCTCAGGAGTGCAGTAAGTCGGAGCCTCAACAGGGGGCAACTCAGTAAGTGTATATGCTATCCTTTCCGAATTCAAGACGATTTTCAGGTTTCTTAGCCAATTGAGGTAATTATGCCCGGTTAATATGTGTTTGTCGAGTATTACAGATAATGGGTTGTGAATCGAAGACATTGTAAAATTTGTACAGAAAAGTAAAACAGATAAATGTTAATAACTATTTTAAAATATTTAGTAAGATATAATGTATGGACTTTTACTTCATAAATATTTACTCCCACTGTTTTGACATCTTTCACTACCCTCTAGTGAAAACGGGAAACTCCTTTCCTCAAGGTCCAATTAGGAAATTATGATCCCGAATAATATCTGCCAATCATAATTCCTAAAAGGTAGTTTCCAATTGCATCTCCATGCAACCCTTAACGTAAACTTTTGTCTCATGTTTGATTAGGACCACACAATATGATGTCGTTCATATTTACGTGTCAAGCCTTACCCATCGATGTTGACACTTAATGGACGGTCACCATGAGTTCCCTCAGTAATATGAGCCGAAATCATGGGAGTTCCACGTAGTTCACATCACCATGTCAATAGATGTCATAGCTTTCCGGTGTCCAGGGCTCCCCAAATAATATGAACCGAGCCCCGAACACGGGTAGCGTTCATCATGCACCCATTGTCGATGGACAATGGAAATTTTAAACACTTATATAATTCTCCTTTTCGGGCTTGATATTAATTTTTAATCTTATTCAAAATGAGGGTTTTTTTTAATTTTGAAAGGTCTCATCATTAATTTTATTTAAAAGCTCGCCATGTTTGATCGTATGTTTGCCGAATTCATGCAACTTTGTTTTGTCATAAAAATAATGCACATACTCATTATTTATAATATATCATGCATATATTATAAACAGTAAACTAAACAAGGATGATCAATCGCCCCATTTCTAATAGCCCATGTGAGCTAAGCACGGGCTTAGGTCCAATCCTATGGAAATGCATGGGATGCAAATGCAACTTCTACATAAGCCTCCAATATTTACATGTCTTTGATCTTCATAATCATCAAGGCCACCATCTTCCAATCTTTATATTCCACTATACTAATATTTACAAATTAATATCCATAGGAAATAGGGATACATCTCATGGGGTGGGAACGGGCCATAAACCAAGCCCACTTATATATTGATAATTATTACAATCATTCAACACAAAATATCTTAGCATACACCTAACAAATTGAGCTTGGGTTTTTGATCATCCTTCATGCATAATATCATACACCATAAATTTATTATCACAATAATCAATTGATCCAATATTATATTTCTTGATCCAACCACTAATCCCCACGATTATAAACTAAATTAACAAAGTATACAAACTCCTATGTCTACTTTTTAATTAATTTATTTATAACCAAATTTCATGTAAATCACCATTTACTCTAAATAATTAAAGTCCAATTTCAATTATTTATTTTATGAGAAAATATGTACAACTTTTGTAAATTTAAACTTAAGGGCCCAATAAGACATTTTTTACCAAAAATATTTTGGCCCATTTAAATTTCACAAATTATGTTGACCATCCAATGGCCCAACAACTCAAGACCCATGACACTTTGATATTCCAAAACACATTTGGAAACCTTAGTCGTCATTGTCGTTGCCGGAGCTCCGTCCAACAAATATATATTTTTTTAAAAGGAGGGACTGCCCTTGCTGCCCGGAATGGGCAGCCCAAGATGCCCGAAATTGGAAGCAACATGCTACGTGAAAATGCCCCGAAAAACAGCCTCAATTTTGTTGCGACAAATTATCTCATGCGGTTAGATATTGTTCTCAATATAATATTAAGCATTTGCTACACAAAATAGTAATCATAGCTCATGATACCACTTGAAAGGAGATCGGTTACGGTGCTCGATTGCGCAACGGAAGTTTCAAAAATAAATTTCCATAGCATGAAAACCGAGCACCTCTACTAGTAGTGTGTAGAAAATACAATAAAACATGCCATACATATGGTGTTTTAGAAATTTTTACCTATCAATCTCTTCAGATTGATGATGGCTCCAACTAAGATGTTAAATACCTTAGCTTTTGAATGGTATACTAATCTTCAAGTCTCCCTTGAGCACTCCTTGCTCAAAATCAAGCCCACCACCAACAAGCTAAATCAACTTTACACTTGCACTAGAAAATGTAAGACATTTTTCTTTGAGAAGGATGTGTTATCCTCAACTATTGAAAAAGCAAAATTAGTAGAAAAATGAAAGGGAAATTTCGGCCATCTCGTGGCGGAGAGAAGGGGGAGCCTTTTCTTAGTTGTGTAAAAAGTGTTGTGTCTTCCAAAGGCATTCTAGCCTTTAATTTGAAAAAGTTGACTCCCGACCTTTTACCTTCCTAGTATGTTATTTCGGTTTGTAACATTTACAAAGCCCATGGACTATTATTTTAATATCTCAAATACATTTGAGATCAATTAAATCTTAATTGAATTTACTCAAGCCACTAGTTAAATAATTATTTTCATTTGGGCTCGACAAGACCCAATGTTATTTAATAAATTCAACATCTGAATTAATTTAATTATTTGGACTCTAGTGTTTAATTAATTCAACACTTGAATTAATTTAATTTAGTCCATAACAATGTTTATGAAAATCACAATTTCCAAATGCTTTATTTATTTGGTCAACTATTAATTTAGGAACACTTCCACAAATTAAAAGTTACATTCCCCTTATAGAAGTCATACTTCTAAATTTCCTTGCACTTATAAACTCTTTTATAAGCCGTTAAACTCATTGAACAATTTTACTTCTCAATGGGATCTAGAAAGCTATTACTTATGTGGCCCTCAACGGTTCATTGATACAACTAGAAGTGCGTTCACATCTCAATGTGATTCGTAACTAAACATGTCCTTATATGAGTATACCCCAATTGCTCCATTCTTACTTATCAACTTCTTGACAATAAGAATGTCAGAACTCAAGTCTGATAGTACCCAACCAATCATGTTAAATGTCTAGCAGCATCGCTTACATGAATCCTTAGGTATCAAAAGATAGTGTTTGCAAGAACCATTCTATTATGGTTAGCGTGCAATAAGGTCCCTTCATCTCATATATCCCGACCTATTCGACAACTATTGGTATATTGAGAGTTGTCAATGAATCGATGCTATGTGTCATGTCGTAGTTGCATTGATGGTGTAATATATGAAAGTCCTTTATAATTACCACCAACACTCTGATCAGAGATTTCATACTACATACACACAGGATATCCATATCCGAAGGTAAGCGGTGAATCCCCGACTACGATGCATCGACTGCTATATATTTCAACAGAACACCCAACCTTGCCACCTCTTGTCCCCATAAGAGTCGGTAAACAAGTCAAAGTACAATGCTAGCACATAGAGTGTCAATGTTGTCCTGGGTTATAAGGACTAATGGTGTACAACCATAAACTAGGACGTTTCCCCTCGATAACTGAGAACCACTTGGAAAGTCCTTTATGGAGGGTTGTTCAGTGCACTCTACCAGGAGCACTTATCTGCATGCTCGGACATCACAATGTCCTCTACCAATGAAACATGGTACTCACATCGCAAATACCAGTCTAAAACTTGAGCGGCCTATATCTTTCTTAGCGGCGGATGAATCGACTAGGAACTGTATAGAATATTCAGTATTCGAAATATGAGTTTCATGATACTCATCATATGAACATCTCATATTCTTTCTATTATTTGTATATTCAAGGACTTTATCTATGCAACTAGCATGGGTGTACAGATAAAGATGTGCCAAAACAATAAATTCAAATATTATTAAAATGAAGATTGTTTATACATAGAGTTTCAACATGAACCCTCGGCCAATACTTGGCTCGACAGGCACCTACTCTAACAGCACCACCAAGACGACATAAGAGAAGGGATTTTGTGAAGAAAAAGATGCGGCGGAATAGAGATGGTAGGGAAGCCAATATCCATAAGTCAAAGGGAGGTGCGAATGTGAGCTTGCCTTGTCTATTCCTAACTAGTAGTCTACTATAGAAAAGCTGTGGGTGGCTGCCCCCGTCTAGTGTGGATCTGTACCGCACTTCTTAGTTAATCCATCACCATCATCAATCAAATTTGAAGTTGGCAAAGGCTAGCCTACAAAGTCACTCTTAGGAAAAAGCCTATATGTTTACCTCTCGAGCAAGCTAGAAAAAAAAACTCGTTTAGGAGCATTTTCATACTATGAAAAAAATCTATTGTTAACCCATCCAATCATCTGCCTTTATAATCTATATAATATTAAGGTAATTAAGAATAGGAAAAGCTAATAGGTTTTGTAATTACTTCCCCTTTCTAAGATTCTAAGGCGTCCCAAGCAGTCTGGGGAGCATTCTCCATACTATTGTAACAGTATTTGTACCAGCCTAGTTGTAAGCAAAAAAGTTATCTTTAAGGCAAGTTGAAAGCCAGATATAGGGCGTCTCAATCCAGAAAGGCAGCAATAGGGATAGCCTGTTTTAGGGCAAAGGATACTTAGCAACTCCTCTACTTGAGAGTCCAATTAATTATCTTAGATATGAGAAAGACCTGCATCTAGCTTCGGACAACACTAACCCGGAAGTTTTATTATCTGAGCTAGCCAATATTTATAGGGCAGGCAAGTAAGCTAGATAACCTCAGGGGTAATACTTGCTTCTATCTCCGATCAGTCCATAGTTCTTGGTGGAAATAAAGATCTATAGAATGAAGGCAGGACGACAGGCAAGAAGAAAGAACCAAAAGACTAGAACCCAACTCAACCATTCCTCTCTTCCACTTAGAAAAAAAACGACGGAAAGACAAAAACGGAAACTTAACATGAAAAGACTACCCGGGAGACATGCACCAGAATGGGGTATCACGCCGCGAGAGTACGTGAGAAAATGAAAGATTGATCGAGAAATAAGTAGGGACGACCAAGACAGAGGTCTGTGGGAAGGATACCATTTCCTATGCATGAGGGTTTGACGGAATTGAATCTGCAACTGACTCGCAAACTCTTGCTTCTTAGGGGTAGACCCTATGGCAACTCCCAATGTCATTTCCAACTTCGACTGTGGAGGATTACACATGGATTGAAACTTTCTTTTTAGTTTACTTGATTAGTTGCTTAGCTGGCTTGCTTCTCCTTGCACCAGGCTAACTACTAAAAGGCATGGGCAAAGGGGAATGACTGACTATAGCGTCTGCACTTTCCTTATAATATCCTTCAACTAATTTACCCTTACTTTTATCCCCATCATTTATGACTTCTTTCAATTCCAATATCCTCACTCTCATTCCCAAGATGGATAAAGCCATGGGATAGCTGACTCGATAGCTCGTTCTCCTACTCCTATTTCTCATCTTGAACTTCTCGAATTTCTTCCTTCGGCTCCTCCAACACATGGTAACTTACGCTCTACAATAGCACGCTCTAGCTCTATCCCAGGTCAGATCTTTTCAATCTTGAGGGAGAACGCTTATAAATCAGCATGCTATTTGAAGGTCAGTCCCGAGTTCCAATAAAGTGGAGAATGGTTGGCTAGAAGGAAGAGAAAGTGCTAGATATTTTTATTCCATGGTTGAAGTCCCTGTGGATAGGTAAGTCTGTTTCTATTAATAAGCTAATTCCCTCATGCTAGGAGTTAACCTACGATAAAAGAGCGCTGTATGAGAACGGGATCGAATAGACCTGGGTTTAGATCTAGAATAAATAAGGACTGGGTCTACCTATCTAGAATCTCTTTTGCTATCGGTAAGAAAGCGTGCTGTCGCAAGGTTCTTAGTCCCTGCTTTTTTTCCCAGCCTAAAAGGACTCATTCTACCAGAAACCATGTTCACAAGGAGATAGTAATCTCAGGCCTAAAGGAAGCAAGGTGATGATAGAAGAAGGCAACCTGCCACCAAGTAAGCCCATCTTTCTCCTTGTCGGTCTAATTAAGCTTAGGTTTTCTATCAGGCTTGACTAGACCTCCAAGAGTCGGCTACTTAGCTTAGACGGACACAATTTTTGACCTTTGTATTGTGGAGATAAATTTACATATCTTTATTGAATCTCTGTTGCCCGATTCTTCGAAGGCGGGTCAACCTCAAGAATCCAAGGGGGCCAATCCCTACTTTCACAGCTTTTATGGGCGATTCTCTCTTCCTCAAACCAGTCATAAAGCTAGGACTTCTTTATCAAATATAGTTAGCTATAACTTGTTGGGTCAGGAGATCCTGGTGATTCGGAAGGATAAAAAAAGGCTCGAAAGCCTTTTTTTTCTACTTTCCGAATTGTCGTATATAGCGCTTGTTCTATTTCTGTATATAGTTAGAGTGGAAAGAGAGAGGACATTTGATTAAGGCCGTTAAGTCACACGTCTAAGGATTGACTTTCTTTTCCTTACTCTTCTCGTTCTCTCTATTTAGAAGGTGCTCCATGTGCCGTAATTCGCATTAAAGTAACTTTTTAAACATGGAGAGTAGGAATTCTTCAAGAAAAGAGATCTCTATTAAGAGAAATTGACTTGATAACTTTTGTCGGTAGTAGAGTAGGAATTTTCACAGTCGAAGCTGATCTTTCTTAGTGAAAAAGAGTTGCTATATTTTGCACTAGGCGAGTAGGAACTTGATCATCTAAAGAGAGATTTATTAAGGGGCTAATGCACTCCACTCGATGTCTACTAAACTAGCGTTGGAACGAGCGAAGCCTTCAATTTAGTGGCTTCCCCCTCACCCTACTCTTTTCTTTTCGCTTAAGCTCTCCCGGTTAGGAGGATTAATTGATTGATACCCAAGAACCATAATCTTTCCTGGGAACTGCTTTTACGATGATAGATAGGGGTCATGTTTGTTTGGCATCTATGCCCCCTGCCCTCCAAACAGTATGGGAGCCTTTCAGCTTGTACTACTCACACCCCTAGATCTTCACGGCACCTCCTCTACATAGTGTAAGCTGGGAGCAGCTCCGAAAAGCGAGTTATGTAGTCGCTTTCAACAACGTCAACAACACCACGAAAAAAGTAAACTATGGTTGCCCACGGATCTGATCATAGGTGAATTATTTTCGCTTCGCGCCTTTTTTTCGGCTTAGTTACGGCCATTCTCGTTTGAAAAAAAGTCTCCCCTGGTATTCTCCGAGAGCATAGATGCCACCGGGCTTATTTCTCAAAGAAGATATTCTATAGCAAGCACCGTCTTCTGTAACAGAAATGGAAGTTTTTTCTTCTACCTCAGAGCTAAGCATTCGTTCCTTGTCGACAACAATAGTTACGCCTTTTTCTTTTCCGCATGCCCCTATTACTAAAAGAGATAAATCTAAAACAGTGAAATCGGTTGGGGATTGTTTTTTAAGAAATTACCTGTTTGCCATTTCAAGCTAGTCACTAAAACTTCCTCATTACTTAGATTTTCGTGAGCCAGGGGAGAAGCTTGGCTTATTGAACTCCTAACTCATTTGCCCTGAGCCCCATATCCCTTTTGATTCTTCTCCCGTTCGAGCCAATGAAAGCTTTCAGGCAGTCCAATAGCACCAGATTCTTCCTTCACCCCTGAAACGGATTCGTGAACAAATGCAGCAGAGATTCCACAAAGACTAGCTTACGCTCTACCATATAAAGAAGGGAAATTCCACCCTGGAACCCATTTGATCAAGAGTGAACAGCTGAAAGTAATGGCATACTTCACTCTTCAGTTTATCCCTTTATTAAGATTGAGACCCTGGGGCTGGGGTGACTGAATTAGCTTTCGAGCTAACTGTAGTGGATTCAACGGCATCAGAGTCGTGAACATGAAAAGCTTTGTTCTTTTTAGTTGTAGCTGGGTAGCATCCGATATGGTAGGCTATTAAGTCAGAGATGGGCTGAAACGTCTTCTCTTTTTATTGCTTAAAAAGTACTAATTTTTTTTTCCACTCACTATTTCGGCCATATACATATATTACACAAAAATATTTTTATAAAATATTTTACCCATTAACATAAAACATCAACCAACTAGTATTTTAGAAATCAAGTGAAATAGTCATAAAATGAAATCGTCAAATGTTTCACCAAACCCAAAAAGTAATAAATTTGAAAAGTATAGCTCATACTAAACTTCTCAAAATCTCTCAAAAATATAAATAAATAGTCTTAAAATCTTTAACGTGAATCATGAGTCATAAATCATAAATGCGAAAAAATGTAGAAGCGCTGGTTCTTTGGGTTGTGTGCACCGATAGTCCAGCAAAATCAACCATCAAGGCCTCCCGTAACATTAACATCATCATTACCTATATCCATCACACCTAGTGAGTCTAAAGACTCAACACACCATCATCTTGATATCAAATAATACGTATAAAACCACATGCAACATTGAAAATACTTTTACGTAAAAATAATATTTTCATGACATGAATAACATGAACCTTAATCTTTTTCCGTTCTTTAAAACATAACATAAAACCTTTTTATCATGATCATAACATTTTCCTTTTCCTTTGTTGAATTCAGATCATTAATTGTGACTTTCCTCAATCCTCCAAAAGTCGATGGATCCATCTACATGTAACCACACTACTGGGCGGCGGGGGACATCAACGACGCTCTCACCGATCAACTGAGCCCTGGCCTGTCCTCATATAATGGAAATATGATCTTCAGGCTTCCTCTGAGGCCTTTTCCCATAAATGGGCTCCCTCTGGGGCCTTTTCCCTCACGATATCCCCATTCTTATCCTCATATCCTCTTATCCTCAATGGTGTTAAAGGAAATACGATCGTCGGGCTCCCACTAGGACTATAACCATCACGATATCTCGAACATAACATCATTATAGTCACAATTACTTCACTTCCTTCAACATTTTACATTTCCATCACTTCATAAAAAATCATGCATAACATATCATTTTATTTTTGAAACCAAGCATGCAACATGTCTTTCAAATGTCAACCTTAAATCATAAAAATCTATGGACATTTAAAAATAATAATTTAACATGTAAAAATTCATAAACATTTGAAATAATCATAATAGAATACAAAACATTTTTCAGAGCACGGCCTTGACGTTTACTAATTTTTAGGTGTAAAAGGACAGTTTTACCCCTGTACATATAATTTACGCTTTTGACTTTTTCTTAATTTCTTTGACTCTAACATGTCCCAAATAATTATTTAAGTTTACATGAATTTTCTCATATTTTTATTTGGCTTACATCGATGACTTTTAAATTAATCTTTAAATGTGACGTATTAATGCGTTTTAATCCCGAATTAACCAAACCATAATATAAAATTCCCAATTTAAAAACTTAGACTTTTATTAACTATTTAAGCCTAACTATAATTTTCCATAATTTTATTCCGCTTAAAACTAGGCGTTTCAATTAATTCTCTAATTAGCGTTTCGTGCGACGATTAAATCTCGGATAAATCCAAAACTCGTTATTTTTATCCCAAACTTTAAACATAGCATTTTTATTATTTATTCTACCCTTCCAAGTTGTGAGCCACCCCCGTGGACCCGTGGATTCTATTTTTTGTTCTTAAAATCTCGAAATTGACACCTTAACGAACACACCGAGCCATTTCCCAATTTACTCGAGCCACGCCCGAGCCACCTCAAGCCAACCCACCTAGGGGCCATACTGACAAAGCCCAGCCCAAAACAGTAGCCCTGGCCTGCTCAAACACTGTGGGGACCCGGGCTCTAACTCGATTATCTTTGGGATTAATTGGATCTTTGCTAGAAAAGGTGGGTCAAAATTTTGCTTTTAACATTTATTCAAATGTATATAAACAAGCACAAAACATTATATAAAATACTGTCATCTTAGTCAACTCTAACAACCTTCACATGTTCGTCTACAATTAACATACTAGTGTTTATAAATTCAGTACAGGTCTAGTAAGAAACCACTAGTCATCTTCTACGCCCGTAATCTCCACGCTATCTCGATCTCTCATCCTCTGCGTGACCCTGATCCTGTCCCACCTGTTGTTATGCACACATACAGACACAACAACAGCCGGATACTCCGGTGAGAACAAATCCCAGTATAAAACATGTATACATGCATGTCATGCAATTAAATACAATGTAATAAAACATAAATCAATGTTTATGACACATTAGTGAATAC
>NC_133318.1:9293258-9297032 GCF_012295235.1 Primulina huaijiensis | reverse complement strand
AGTGAATCTTGCCAACTAGTACCAAAATCTAGTACTACAGCTCTCAGCATATCTTCTAAAGTCTGGATAGTCCGCTCTGACTGTCCGTCTGTCTGGGGATGGTAAGCAGTACTCAAGTGTAAAGTCGTACCTAGAGCCTGCTGTAGACTGTGCCAAAAGTGTGAAGTGAATCGTGGATCACGATCTGATACGATCGACTTCGGCACACCATGTAATCTGACCACTTCTCGGACATATATCTCGGCCATCTGCTCATATCTGTACGTCATCTTGTACGGAATGAAGCATGCGGATTTGGTCAATCTATCTATCACAACCCAAATCGCATCGCAGCCTCGGGATGATCGTGGTAACTTCGTGACGAAATCCATGGAAATGTGATCCCATTTCCATTCAGGAATAGCTAAACTCTGAAGTAACCCTCCGGGCTTCTTTCTCTCGGCCTTCACCTGTTGGCAATTCAAGCACTTAGACACAAACTCTGCAATATCTGTCTTCATCTGTTTCCACCAGAACTGTGTTTTCAAATCATTGTACATTTTCCTGCCACCAGGATGAATACTGAACCGACTACAGTGCGCTTCTGACAATATCTGTTGTTTCAAATATGAAACATCTGACACTACAAGACGGTTATTCACATACAACACATGATCACGTACCTGATACTCACAAATATGTCTTGCTCTGACCATATCAATCGACTTCTGAACACTCTGGTCGGTCCTTTGGGCCTCTTTGATGCGAACAATCAAATCTGGTTCACACTGAATAGTGGCAAGTCGCAACGGTCTACTATCTGTATCAAATGCTAATCCAGAAAAGCAACAATTTTCTATCATATTCGAAACACCTATCGTCGACAAGGATAAGGAACATATCTTTCGACTCAAGGCATCTGCTGCTGCATTCGACTTCCCTGGATAATACTTGATCTCGCAATCAAAGTCTTTCAGCAGATCAAGCCATCGTCGCTGTCTCATATTCAACTCTGACTGAGAAAACAGATACTTCAGGCTTTTGTGATCTGAGTAGATCTCAAATTCCTCACCATAGAGATAGTGTCGCCATATCTTCAGTGCAAAAACAATAGCCGCCAATTCAAGATCATGATTGGGGTATGGAGTCTCGTGTGGCTTCAACTGTCTCGAAGCATAGGCAATAACATGCTGTCGCTGCATAAGAACACATCCTAACCCTCTGTGCGATGCATCACAATATACAACGAAATCACCTGTACCTGAAGGTATCGTCAAGACTGGAGCATTGGTTAGTCGTCTCTTCAATTCTAAGAAACTAGACTCACAATCTTCAGACCACACAAATGGAGTATTCTTCTGTGTCAATTGGGTAATCGGTTTCGCAATACTGGAGAAATCTTTAATAAATCGTCGATAGTACCCTGCTAGACCCATGAAACTGCGTATCTCTGGCACAGAGGTTGGTCTAGGCCAATTAATCACTTCCTCGACTTTGCTCGGATCAACAGAAATTCCGTCTCCAGATATGATATGACCCAAGAAGACAACCTGTCTCAGCCAAAACTCACACTTTGACAGTTTAGCATACAGTTGCTCATTTCTTAACGTCTGCAACACAATTCTCAAATTCTCAGCATGATCAGTCTCATTTCTCGAGTAAACCAAAATATCATCTATAAAATCAATCACAAACTCATCCAGATACCTCTGAAAGACACGGTTCATCAGACTCATAAACACCGTTGGAGCATTCGTTAAACCAAAAGGCATGACAATAAACTCGAAATGTCCATACCTGGTTCGGAATGCAGTCTTCGGTATATCTGAATCTCTGACTCGCAGCTGATGATATCCAGATCGCAAGTCGATCTTGGAATAGACAGAGGATCCCTGCAACTGATCAAACAAATCGTCGATGCGAGGCAATGGGTACTTGTTCTTTACTGTTGCCTTATTCAGTTGCCGGAAATCAATACACAATCTCATCGAACCGTCTTTTTTTCGCACGAATAGCACTGGTGCGCCCCAAGGAGATACACTCGGTCTGATATATCCCTTGGCCAGCAAATCTTCAAGCTGTTCTTTCAATTCTTTCAATTCTATCGGTGCCATTCTATAAGGAGCTCGAGAAATAGGAACCGTACCTGGTACTAGGTCAATGCTAAAATCTACCTCTCTGACTGGAGGCAATCCCGGAATCTCATCGGGGAACACATCTGCAAACTCGCAAACCACTGGCAGATCTGCCAATGCTGGGCTCGATTTCAGTAAATCTACTGAATAGACAAGGAACCCCTCTGCTCCTTTCTGTAGTAATCGAGTCATAGACAATACTGAAATCAAAGGAATCTTAGCTCTAGACCCTTTGCCGTAGAACTTCCACTCTTCAGCCATCTCTGGTCTAAATCTAACAACCTTGTGGAAACAATCTACCGTCGCTCTTTACTTGGTTAGCATGTCAATACCAATAATGCAATCAAAATCAGATAACCCAAGTACAATACAGTCTAAATCTATATCATGCCCATCATACTGTAGTAAACACGATCTAACAGATGTCACTGATCTCAACCTTGTCCCCAAAGGAGAAGAGACAGACACTACAGTAGCCAACGACTCAATAGGCAATGCATGTGTCAATGCAAAATGCTCAGATAAGAATGTATGTGATACACCTGTGTCTATCAAGACATAAGCATGATAACTGCAAATAAAACAGTTACCTGCTATAACGTCATCAGGGGCATCCTGAGCCTGCTCTTCTGTCAGTGCAAACACTCGAGCCTGCTGTCTCGATGGCTGACCCACCGTCTGGCTACCCCTAGCTCTAGGCTGTGCCGATGTAGGGGCTGGCTGGAATGAATGAACAGATGACGCCTGCCTCTCTGGCTGACCTACAGAGCCAGATGCTCCTACACTCTGAGTCTGCTGTGCAACTCTCTGTGGACAGACCTTGGCGAAGTGGCCCTACTGTCTGCAAATGTTGCAGCGACCCATCACGCCCTGACACTGCTCGGTGGCATGTCTACCTCCACAAGAACTATAGTAAACCCCTGTATATTCTGATCTCTGGCCCGACCCTGTCTGTCTCAGCCCACTGGAGCTCGACGAACTGCTCCCTGATTTCTTGAACTGCTTCCCCTTCGTTTTCAAACTGTCTTTCCTTCCGCTGCTGCTACCCCCACTCTCGAATCTAGGAGGTGGTTGCTGATACTGACCCGAGGGCTGGGGTGGTCTAGGAGTCTGAGTGGTATAAGAAGTGCTTCGTTGCCTAAGAAACCCGGCTTCTGCTCCCTTCGCCCTGTTCAAACTTGGCATCAGAAAAATTGTTGGGTCGTCCCGTGTTCACCAAAGTGAATATCTCCGGATTCAGGCCATTGATAAACTGATTCTCAATGGCCTTGTCATTCCCAGCAACGTGGGGAGCAAATCGGAGTAATGTGGAGAACTTAGCGACATATTCTTCGATGTTCAGCTGTCCCTGTCTCAGGTTGGCCAATTCAACACCTTTGTCTTTTCGGTAGGAGACGGGAAAGAATCGCTGATAAAACTCTGTCTTGAATACCTTCCAAGTGACCTCTGCACCACGATGCTCCAAGGCCCTCTTTGTGGTAATCCACCAGTTCTTGGCAACCTCTTGCAGTTGGTGCCCAATAAGTTTAACTCTTCGCTCGTCGGTGTAATCAAGAGATTCAAATAACATTTCGATGTCATCGAGCCAACTTTCACATTCAACTGAATTTTCTGTGCCCTTCAGTGTCGGTGGTCGGAACGACTGAAACCGCTTTAACAA
>NC_133318.1:9279621-9292910 GCF_012295235.1 Primulina huaijiensis | reverse complement strand
ATCTTCTACGCCCGTAATCTCCACGCTATCTCGATCTCTCATCCTCTGCGTGACCCTGATCCTGTCCCACCTGTTGTTATGCACACATACAGACACAACAACAGCCGGATACTCTGGTGAGAACAAATCCCAGTATAAAACATGTATACATGCATGTCATGCAATTAAATACAATGTAATAAAACATAAATCAATGTTTATGACACATTAGTGAATACGGATATAACTCAGCAACTCTTATTCTTTGACTCGACTCAAATCTAAGTCTAGGGATCCCGGTGTGAATAAGACGTAACAAGTCTCCCACCTACTCTCCCAATCGTGGTGGCGGTACGTCTTATTCCTAGACTTCGGTCCTGTCTGTATCGAGTGTCTACAATCGGAGGACATCTGCTCCTATGCGTCGATACCACCGAACATCTAGAAATTTTGGCAACTCTGCCAATGACTCTCCTATCTCAATGCTTGTATACAAATCAATATAAAGAACAAGCATAGCAATGTATAGCAATTTAGTATGTGATTTTGGGAAACTCGAATCAAGTCTAACTCGAGTTGTATCTTCCCGAATCAACATGTATTATACCTTTCTTGTCGTAATCCTGGTCTGAACAATCTTTCGTAGCCTAAGTCTCAAGTTCAAAGTGGCCAATACAAATCTGAAATGGCAATGTATAGATGCATTCTATCAAGACACAACTCAAAGCCACTCATATACAAATCATATTCAATCTCGGTACCAATCGACGGCATAACGGCGTAAACTGGATGTCTCCGTCAACTCAACACTAACCAAATCTCAACAATGTATAACCAATACCATATCATCACAATTCTAATTCCAGCATGTCGAAAAAACTATTCAATTCAATCAATATATGCTGAAATTCATAACAAATGCATACGGTATCATTTCTTCGATCCGGTTTCAATTATACACTCTATGATATCACAAAAACACATAATCTAGTGTAACTCACAATTTCCTCAACCTCGCTATCTCAAATCATGCAGGAAATGAATGAAACTTACATCCCCTTGAAGCCTTTGATGAGAGGAGCACGGAAACGAATTCGGATCGAAATTCGGGTGATTAGATCTTGCACTATCAAGTTTCTCATGTACTTTGGAGTTGAGGATGTTTCTTGCAGAGATTTTCGTTCTTCAGCTGAGAATTGATAAAGGAATGGAGAGGTGTACCCCTATCTATGCATGGCAAGGACACATGGCTTATTTTTCATTCTGCACGTCTCGCGCATATGCGCGACCTCAACCGGCGCATATGCGCGAGACCTACGGTCTCGGCATATAACAATGTAATCTGCTGGCGCATATGCGCGCCCCTTCTCGGCGCATATGCGCCCAATACTCTGGACAACTCGCGCATATGCGCGCCTCTTGTCGCGCATATGCGCGAGACCTTCGTCTCAGCATCTCTTGAACTCACTCAGCTCGCGCATATGCGCGCCCACCAGCCGCGCATATGCGCGAGACCTTCGGGTCTCACACATAATTCTTGCACATATTCTCAACTCAACAATTCCAAGCCCATCTCGACATGCTCTGTCTAGAACCATATCAAACAATCAAATATTCATTTCAAATTAACATGATAAAATCTCGGGCGTTACAAACACCTTCTGAACTTGACCCAATTGCATGAGTGTGTGTGTGCGAGTCTCCTTTTAGTGTTAGGACTCCTACCTAGCTTAGGACACTTCCACCCGAGCCACCACCGAGCCCACCTGACCCTAACCTTCCTTGGACCATGCCCAGACCTAGCCCAGACCAGCCCAAGCCCCTGGACCGCGTGAACGAGCCTCCTGAACTAGAACAGCAGCCTGCGAACCAAATACTTTGTCCCTCACGTTTTCCTTGTTTTGGCCGAGCCAGCAGTGATACAGCTGCACCAGCCCCCAGCCGGACCCCTGCTCATGACCTTTATGGACCCTACAGAACCCTTAGGACCCTTAGGACTCAACCAAAACTCCAAAACCAAAGCCCCAAGCCAGAACCTATCATCGACGAGAGTTTCCCTTGACATGAACTTTCGTTTCTGTTGCTAGCCACCTAACCAACGAGCCAGCCCATGAACCAGCTCCTCAAGCACCCTCCTAGGACCCTAATGACCTAACCTAACCCCTGCCCAAGACCTCAGGCCGAGACTTTCCCCCCTACATCAACTACTGAAACCTGCGCAAGCACATACCAGCACATCCCCTTGAAGCTCTCGATCGGGTGGAGTCCATGTTGGCTAGGACTCTTCCCAGTCCCTGGTTCTCGAGTCCTGGTGTGGCTAAGACTCTTCCCCTGACTCACACATGACCCTTAGCCCAGCCCTGGTGTTACGTACCGTACTTTTTAACTATTTAAAATTTGCGAAAAAATTTAAAATTTTCTTAAATAACTTGTGAACCTTCAAAATACGATTAAATAAACTGTACGTCTCAACAGTGGACAACAAATCTAAAAATAAATTTTGACAAAATATTTGTTTGAATGCTTCATGATGAGTAGCGTGAAATCAGAGTATTTGACATTTCCTAAAAACATAAAATCTTAGGCGGTCCTCGGGTCTAGCCTTCAACTCAGTCCAAGCCAGCTCCTTGGTCCCCACCTCCAGCCTCCTCAACATACTCATCACCTGCATCGAACAAGTCTAGTGAGTCTAAACACTCAACATGTATAAATTGGAAGGTAGCAAGTACTACATAATAAAACTACATGCAATTTTAAAATAAGGTACATACATGAAACTGGATCTTGCATAACAAAACATGAACATACGTACATACATACATAGACGTGCCGTCAACATAAAACTTTTCTTAAACATGCTTGCATACTTGAAAATACTAGAACATACATAACTTCATCATTTTGCGTAGAGGCATGTTTCAAAGCAAGTGACCCATACATAATAAATGCCTTATCAGACAAACCACAGTACTGGGATGACAGGGACGTATCCACTGCCACATACCACTACAAGAAAAAAGGCCTACGCAACGGTCTTTCCCCGTTGTTGTAGGCCTTTTAAAACCGTTGTTAGAAGCCCTGCGGTTAAAGGGTGTGCTCAAAGACAACGGTAAAAAACGTTGTCGTAGACGTCTAAAGATGACGGTGAAAAACCGTTGTCGTAGGTATATAAAACCGTTGTTAAAGGTCCTGTGGTTAAAGAATTCGCTAAAAGACAACGGTTTTGGAGTGTTGTGGTAGTTACAATTTGCGACGGTTGTTTAAAAACCGTTGCAAATTAATTTACGACGGAAATCATCGTTCACCGTCGCTAATATTAGCGACGGTCGTAATTAAAATGGTCGCTAACGAGCGACGGTTTTATACACCGTCGCTAAATTTAGCGACGGTATTTTTTAAATTTAGTCGCTAATATTAGCGACGGTATTTTATGCTTTCCGTCGATATTTTTTTCAGTAAAATAAAAAAAAATTTCACTTTTAATATTTTAATAAATATATAAAAAAACTAACAATGCTAATTATATTCTTGATTTACTGTCGAAAATACTATATTCCTGATTTTAAAAATTTATTAAACTTTAAAGAGAAAAACGAAATTAAAATTGTGTAAAGGAGAAAAATTTTAAGTTGTGAAGTGGTATGGTAGAAAATGGACTGAGGGTGGGGGTATTTATAGACAGTTTGCGACAGTTTTGACTTGAACCATCGCAATTAGCGACGATTATTTTTTAACTGTCGCCGATTTAAAATCAGCGACGTTTTTACAAGAACTGTCGCTTTATTTAGCAACGGTTATAATAAACCGTCGCTAAATATAGCGACGGTTAAATATAAACTGTCGCTAATTATAGATCTGCGACGGTTTACCAAAACAGTCGCTAAACTTGGCGACGGTTATACAAAAACCGTCGCTAAATTTAGCGACTGTTTTCGTAAATTCGTCGCTATATCTACATTGGCGACAGTTTTACTTAAAACCGTCGCTAATTTTAGCGACTGGTATACTTAAACCGTCGCAATATTTAAATTAGCGACGGTATAGTATAACTGTAGCTAATTTTAGCGAAAGATTTTACTTAAAACGTCGCAAAATCTAATATTGACAACAAAATTTGTAGAAAAACCAGTTAAAAGAAAACGGTTTTTTACAAACCGTTGTCGTAGCTTGAAGAAAAACTCTAATAGACAACGGTTTAAAAACCGTTGTCGTAGCCCCAAACAAAAAACGCTCAACGACAACGGTTTTTAAAAACCGTTGTCGTAGCCCAAAAAAACGCTCATACAAAACGGTTTTTAAAAACCGTTGTCGTAGATATATCAAAGACAACGGTATTTTACAAACCGTTGTCGTAGCTTGAAGAAAAACGCTAATAGACAACGGTTTAAAAACCGTTGTCGTAGCCCCAAAAAAAAAACGCTCAATGACAACGGTTTTTAAAAACCGTCCTCAAATGTTGATTGTGCTCCTCATGGCTCTTCGAGTAAATAAGGATATCGTCAATAAACACTATGACGAATTGATCAAGATAAGGCTGGAATACTCGGTTCATGAGGTCCATTAAAATTGCTGGAGCATTCGTCAGTCCAAATGGCATTACCAAGAACTCGGAATGCCCATACCTGGTCCTGAAGGCTGTTTTGTGAACATCTGCATCTTTCACCTTCAGCTGGTGATACCCTAATTGAAGATCTATTTTTGAGAACACTGAAGCTCCCTGAAACTGATCGAACAAGTCCTCGATCCTTGGAAATGGGTATTTGTTCTTGATCGTTACCTTGTTCATCTCTCAGTAATCGATACACAGCCTCATGCTCCCATCCTTCTTCTTTACGAACAGCACTGGTGCGCCTCATGGAGAGAAACTAGGGCGAATAAATTCTTTATCAAGAAGCTCATGTATCTGCTGTTTAATTTCTAGCATCTCAGCTAGAGCTAATCGGTACGGTGCCTTGGAGATTGGCACTGTGCCTGGCATAAGATCCATGGAAAACTCCACCTCTCTCTCTGGTGGAAGACCTGTGACGTCATCGGGAAAGACGTCTGGGAAGTCTTTGACTACTGGCACGTCTGATAAAAACTGAGTGGTCATGTCAGGTGTGGATACGATGTTGGCCAAGAAAGCCTGACATCCCTTAGAAATAAGTCTCCTAGCCTGCATGCAGGAGATCATACAAGGAAAACTTCTCCATCTGGCTGGTTCAAATAGAAACAGCTCCATGCTTAATGGTCTAACCAAAACTGATCTCTTCTGAAAGTCGATCAAGACTCTGTTCTTTGTCAACAAGTCCATACCCAAGACAATATCGAATTCCGGCATTGGCAAGACGATCAAGTCGGCATACACTAGGTGGCCTTGCAATTCTAGATCAATGTCCCTGACCACACTAGTAGCTGATAATTCTTCCCCTGATGGGACTGTCACTGAGTAATTCACGTCGAGACCAATCGTCTTGATATCCAAGTGGCTGGCGAACGTCTCTGATATGAAAGAATGGGTGGCTCCTGAGTCTATCAGGGCCTGAGTGGCTATTCTCTTAATGAAAATATTTCCTGAGGGACGTTAGCACAACACAAACTTATATCCCCAAAAATTCTAACATCAACCTCAAGCATAGTAGAAAATTACTATCCCAAATCACTCAAAAATATTACTAGCACCTTAACAATCCCAAATAAAATTCAAAACATGCAAGGCAAAAATAATACTGAGCTTAGGTAGAAAAGTTTACCGGTCAGCAAAGTCGTGTCTGGGTTTGCTTCTTGTGCATGCATGACGAACACTCTTCCTTGGGTTGACTGCTTCCACTGTGGGCACTCCTTCAGCATGTGGTCACTGGCTCCACATTTGAAACACTTGCCCGATCCATATAAACATTGCCCCGGGTGCTGGCGGTTGCACTTAGGACACACTGGGAAAACAACGTGCTTCTGAGGCGCCCCCTGCTGCTGAATCGGACCCTTGCCCTTAGGCAGTCCCTGATAAGGTTTCTTCCCTGGCGGCCCCTGGTAAGGCCTCTCATGCTGGGGTCGCTGATGCTGCTGCTGCTGGTGCTGCGGTGGTGCCTGATAGGGCCTCTTGCCCTGCCTGTCAGCCTCAATGTCTCGCTGATCTTGCTCTGCCGCTAAAGCTCTCGATACGGAAACTGAGTATGTAACAGGACTAGCAACTCGAATGTCATGGCGCAAGACCGGCCACAATTCATCCATAAAATGCCTCAACTTCTCCCGGGCATCATTAGCTATCAGGGGCACAAAGTAACACCCCATCTCAAACTTCCGGACGAAGTCTGCCACGCTGCTGTCTCCTTGTCGCAGCGACATGAACTCCCTAGTCAATCGGGAGCATACTTCCTCAGTGATGTACTTGGAGTGGAAAACCTCCTTAAAACCATCCCAAGTCAGTGTTCGCAAATTCACTGACACTGACGCACTCTCCCACCAACGCCTGGCATCCCCTGTTAGAAGGAATATGGCACACCTGATTCGGTCTGCATCTGCCAGCTCCATGAAATCACAGATTACTTCGATGGACTTAATCTATACCTCCGCTATCATCGGGTCAGTTGTCCCCGAGAACTTCTTAGGATCCATCCTCCTAAACCTTTCATACACAGCCTCTGGTCGGCGCCTCGCCTCTACATTAACCAAAGTCTGGTTCCCCGCAAACTACGTGAAAAACTGCGTCATACCTGCATGCATCTGCGCCTGCATATCTGGAGGCGGACGAGGAGGAGTGACCCTCTCCTCATCTCGATGCTCTCTGTTCTCGTCCCTAACTTCCCGGTTAATCACACGTCTGGGAGGCATACTGTTCCAACGATTTACCCAACACGTAAACCCAATATGCATGAATATAATAGAAATATCATAAGATGCACGAAATCTAAACTTAAAACATGGACATGCTGAAATCATGATTCAATGCTTACTACATATATAATGCAAAACTTTAAAACTTACAAACTTGAGGGGTGACTTCGTGAGCTTCTTGCGACTGGCAGTAGGCGTAACCCTTTACAAGAACACCGCTCTGATACCAACTGTAACGTACCGTACTTTTTAACTATTTAAAATTTACGGAAAAATTTAAAATTTTCTTAAATAACTTGTGAACCTTCAAAATAAAATTAAATAAACTGTACGTCTCAACAAAGGACAAGAAATCTAAAAATAAAGTTTGACAAAATATTTGTTTGAATGCTTCATGACCAGTAGCGTGAAATCAGAGTATTTGACATTTCTTAAAAACTTAAAATCTTGGGCGGTCCTCAGGTCTAGACTTCAACTCAGTCCAAGACAGCTGCTCCTTGGTCCCCACCTCCAGCCTCCTCAACATACTCATCACATGCATCGATCAAGTCTAGTGAGTCTAAAGACTCAACATGTATAAAATGGAAGGTAGCAAGTACTACATAATAAAACCACATGCAACTTTAAAATAAGGAGTATATACATGAAACTGGATCTTAAATAACAAAACATGAACATACGTACATACATACATAGACGTGCCGTCAACATAAAACTTTTCTTAAACATGCTTGCATACTTGAACATAATAGAACATACATAACTTCATCATTTTGCGTAGAGGCATGTTTCAAAGCAAGTGACCCATACATAATAAATGCCTGATCAGACAAACCACAGTACTGGGCTGACAGGGACGTATCCACTGCCACATACATGAGATCCCCGTTCATGCTTTAACAGGTGGATTGGTCCCCGTTCATGCTTTAACCCTTTTCAATCCTGATCTAAACCCGTTCATGCTTTAACGGGGTGGAGAGGTACTCGGCCACGTTCACCCACTTCCAAACCCATTCATAATTTGGTCACAAGACATTTAGCATACCTCAAAAACTTGAAATATTTTCTTTTGCACGTCAGCATACTTACTTGGCGTTGAGGGATTCGTTGGATCTCGTTTGGGGCCGCTGCTGCAACATACTAACGTGAGTTCAAACACTTAACTTTCATAGCTTAGACGTAGACACACAAACTCATTCGTTTCCTTAGGACGTTCTAAAATTCCAGAGACTCGGCCTTGTTAAAACATTGCATTAAACTAAGACCTCGGACCTCAAAGCATTCCACCCAAATCAAAAAGGCAGTACACGGACCCCGTGCCCAGGTCCGGCTCCGGGTCCGTGTAGACACTGTAAAATGAGTCGTGCAGAAAAGGGAAGGCACGGACCCCGTGCCTAGGTCCGGGTAGGGGTCCGTGTAGACTCTGTAAATTGACCCTTCGAAGAAGAACAAAGGCACGGACCCCGTGCTCTGGTCCGTGTGGGGGTCCGTGTACCTTCGGTAGGAGAAAACCCACGAATTTTTCTGCGCAAGAATTTCTTAACGTTCTAAACTCGATTGCACGGACTATGAACCGAAACCCCGAGACCCATCTTAGCATGCTACTCCATTGACAACATTGGTACAAACACCTCGAAACATCGGCGTTCAACCTACGACACAATGCAACTCGAAACATGGAGATTGACATCAAATTGTTTCCTACGACTTCTAGTGAATTCAAGTGCCTATCGACACTAACCGGTAACCCAAATGCCAACTCAACATCATACTAAGCATACCTAAACGCAGCAACGATCGCCTGTTGATCTTTAACGAACCCTGCAACAATAAAACTTCAAGAACGCATCAATACATGATTTTTTTGAAAAATGCAGTTTGAGCAGTCCCACGAAAAACTCCATATCTCACTCATTTTTTGTCCCAAAATTTCGAATCTTATATCAAATCAAAGGTATCAAAAATTTCTACAATTTTTATATTAAAAGTTTTCTCAGAATCATGACTGAAAAATTGCAGTATTTAAAATGACAGCAAAAACGTAAATTTGTGATCCCAAATCGTTTCAAAATTGATCTAAACATGATTGCTCAAACTTCTACTCATCTCACACGAATTTTTACGCATAAATATCAACACAACGCATAATATGACGAGATCGATACATGAATGAAAGAATATACGTGCCTTTTTATATTCAAAAATACCGTGACGACGATACCGAAGCGGGGAGAGATGCGAGGTTGATCCGGGATGATTGTGGCGCTAAAATCTTGCAACAAAATTAAAGAAAATTTGCTGGAAGGTTTGGAGGAGAGGGGAGGCCGCTTGTTAGATGAAAACTCTAGGTTTTGCACTCTCAAAAATAGAAAAATCTGAATTGTGATAGTGTGTGTGTTTTACGATTTCGGTGTGTGTAAAAGTGTGTAAATCGTGTAGTGTGTGTGTTTGGCTAGATTAGGGGATTAAAATATTTCTTAGTTAAATAATTATTCACCAATTAAAACAATAACTTAACTAGCCAATCTAAAAGAATACTAAGTCTCACCTAATTAAAGTAAAGTACACGCTAATTTTAAATAAACTCCTTAATTCAAATAACACCCAAAAATGCAAAATTTTAAAAGTTTTAAACTCTTAAAATTACTAACTAAATGATTTAAGCTTAAAAGAACACTAAAACTCAATAAATCATTAAATCGCCCCATCCTTAACTAAAAATAAAAATGCCGCATTTTAATTTGTCAAGATCGTCATCGGTCTTTTCCTCGATCCCGCCTCGAGTAATCGATTGAAACATGAAACTTGAAAAACATTTTAACGTGCATCATATAACATAAATAATTTAAAATAATGCATTTAAATAAATCATGCATGGTAAAAAAATCAATTAATCAAATGATTTAACAATTAAATAAATGAATGGGTTATACGTGTACAGAATTTGGGCGCTACACCTGGTCCAGTTGAAAGGGATCGATTTTAGGTGTTCGAAATCGCAACGGAAGCACAAAATTGTTTTCTAAACATGAAAACCGAAATTTTGAGAAAAAAAGTTTGAACACCATTGTAATAGTGTGTAACATATACTAAACACCTTTGTCATACATAGGGTGTTAAGAAATTTTACCTATCAACCTCTTGAGGTTGATGATGACTCCAAATAAAGTGTAAACACTTTAGCTCTTGTATGGTAGACAATCTTCAAGCCTTCCTTTGCACACTCCTTGTTCAAAATCAAGCCCACCACTTGCAAGCTAGAACCTCCTTATACGTGCACTAGAAAATGTAAGGATTTTTCTTTGAGAAGTATTTTGTTTTCAACAACTTGAAGAACAAAATGAGAGAAGAATTTTTGGAGAGAAAATGAGGTGATATTTTCGGCCAAGAGGAGTGTAATGGGAGAGTGAAGTGTTGTCTTGGTGCTTGAAAAAATTGAGACTACTTTTTGCATGCCTTGCAATATTTTAATCAAAAGTATTCCCCAACTCTTCACCTCCCTAGCATGCAAAACCTAGTGGGCTTGTAACATTTACAAAGGGCCCATGGACTTTTAATTTAATTGTCTCAAACATATTTGAGCTCAATTAGACTTTACTTGATTTTACTCAAGCCCACTAGTTAAATAATTATTTCCAATTGGGCTCTACAAGGCCCAATGTTATTTAATTAATGCAACACTTGAATTAATTTAATTATTTGGACTCTACTAGGCCCACTAGTGTTTAATTAATTCAACACTTAAATTAATTTAATTTAGTCCATAATAATGTTTATGAAAATCACAATTTTCAAATATATTATTCACTTGGCCTACTTTTAATTTAGGAACACATTCATAAATTAAAAATTACATTTCTCTCATAGAAGTCTTACTTCTATTTTTCTTTACGCTTATAAACTCATTTATAAGTCGTTCAACACATTGAACTATTTTAACTTCTCAACGGGATCTAGAAAGCTAGCACTTGTGTGGCCCTCAATGGTTCATTGATACAACTAGCCGTGGGTTCACATCTCCATGTGATTCGGACTAAACATGTCCTTATATGAGCATACCCCAATTGCTCCATTCTTACTTATCAACTCCTTGATAACAAGAATGTCAGAACTCAAGTCTGATAGTACCCAACCAATCATGTTAAACGCCTAGCAGCATCGCTTACATGATTCCCTAGGTATCAAATGATAGTGCCTGCAAGAACCATTCAATTATGGTTAGCGTACAGTACGGTCCCTTCAACTCATATATCCCGACCGATTCGACAACCATTGGTTTATCGAGAGTTGTCAATGAATCGATACTATGTGTCATGTCGTAGTTGCATCGATGGTGTAATCTAAGAAACCCCTTTCTTAATTACCACCATACTCTGATCAGAGATTTCAAACTACACATACATGAAAACACATAGGATATCCATACCCGAAGGTAAGCGGTGAATCCCCGACTACAATGCATCGACTCCTATATGTTTCGACAGAACACCCAACCTTGCCACCTGATGACCCCTTGAGAGTCGGTAAACAAGTCAAAGTGTAATTCTAGCACATAGAGTCTCAATGTTGTCCCGGGTCATAAGGACTAATGGTGTACAACCATAAACTAGGACTTTTCCACTCGATAAGTGAGAACCACTTGGAAAATCCTTTGTGGAGGGTTGTTCAATGCACTCTACAAGGAGCACCTATCTGCATGCTCGAACATCACAATGTCCCCTACCAATGAAACATGGTACTCACATCGCAGATACTAGTCTCGAACTCGAGCGGCCTATATCCTTCTTAGTGGCGGCTGAATCGACTAGCAACCGTTTAGAATATACAGTATTACAAATATGAGTTTCATGATGCTCATCATATGAGCATCTCATATTCTTTCTACTATTTGTATATTCAAGGGCTTTATCTATGCAACTAGCATGGGTATACAGATAAAGAAGTGCCAAAATAATAATTTCAAATATTATTAAAATAAAGACTGTTCATACATAGAGTTTAAACATGAACCCTCGGCCAACACTTGGCTCGACGGGCACCTACTCTAACCCAGTCCCATCCAAGCCAAGCCAAAATTCCCCCTCAATTGAGCCCCTATGGTCAAGACGTTTCGATTTCGGTCCCGACTTGTTTTATACATGTTTGTGCAACGTTTTGGTTGAGTTTTATGAACCTAATGCTTCGTGTAAACCTCCTTATTATACTCCTAACATGGAAGCCCCCTTAACCACATAATAACTTGAATTTGGAATCAAAAAACACAAATTTAGAATACGTATACATATAGTTACGAAAATAACAACTTTGCGTGCCATGTTTTCTTTCAAAATATGCTTAGATAATTAATATGGTGTGATAGATGTTCGAAGGAAGAAATATGACGTGCCTTTGCGTATTTAACGCACGAATATACGTTGACGTGTGCGAAGAACGGCGACGACGGCCTTGGCTTGAATTTCCTTGAAGCCTTCAACTTTTTTCTTTCAAATTATTGAGTGTGTGTCGTGTTTAAAATTGGGGAGAAGAGTTTGATTGTTGTAGGGGATTGAGGCGTGGAGTTGGATGGGGTTTGGGGTGGGTTTTTGAATAATATATAGTTAATTTTATTTTAATCAAGGTTAGGGCCATTAGGAGGTTAATTAGGCCCATTAGTGATTATTTAAAATTTAATTAAAATATTAAAAATAGTTTTGCTAAATTAAGTTTGTGAATTTATTATCCGGGTTGTCAAAAAGTTCGTATTTTTGTTGAAAATCCAACACCGACGAAATTTACGTCCCGGCTTATAAAATCACCTAGAAACCTGTAACGCCCCGAAAATTTAAAAGTCCACGCGAACCACATGCGCAAATTATTAATTTTCTTGTGTATTTTAATTAATTGTTTTAATTGCAAGAATTAATTATGTTGTGCATATTTGCATGTTTAAAATATATTTTTCTACATGGTTGCATTAAAATGTATTTTTAAAAGGATATTCGAGTTGCGATCGAGGAACGGAGACCGAGGGCTGAAAAATAGAAAATGTTTTTAATAAATAATTGTTTTTAATTATTTAAAATAAGGGAGATGCTTTTTCTTATTTTTGAAAATAAGGGGTTTCGAGGTGATTTTATACGCCGGGATATAAATTTTATCGGTGTTGGTTTTTCAACAAAAATATGAACTTTTTAGCAACCCGGCTATTTAATCTACAAACTATTTTACCAAAAACTATTTTAATTTTTTATTTAAATCCTAATTAGACTAATGGGCTTAATTTAATGGCTTGATAGGCCTAAGCCTAGTTAGCAAATTAATTAGCTATTTAAAAGTGTTAATCACCCAAAAACCCTTCACTTTTGCAATTGAAACTCACGGCCACCCACTTTTAAAATTCATAAACTCTCTCCCAAGACACCACACACACGGCACTACACATCCAAGCTTTGGGAAGAAAATTCGAAGGGGCTCAAGGAGAAGATAGCCTAGGTTCCGTCCCGTTCTTCGTCGTCAAC